>NW_004444087.1:3607271-3695208 GCF_000243295.1 Trichechus manatus latirostris
CTATGTATATTTTCACCAAAAAAAAAAAAGGTCGAGAAGGGAGAGGGTTGACATGTTGTGGGGTTGGTAACCAATGTCATAGAACAATATGTGTACTACTGTTTCATGAGAAACTATTTGTTCTGTAAACCTTCACCTGAAGTACAATAAAAAAATATAAAAAATTTAAAAAAAAAGAGGGTGTCAGAGTGAATTTAAAACAAACAAACCAAACATTGCATAGCTACACTTATCTACAGGAAACTCATGCCAAATATACCTATATAGGTAGATGAAAAGAAAAAGAAGGGTGAAAGATACACTATGCAAGCATTAATTTACAAAATTTTAGAAGCAAGTGTGGATATATTAATACCAGGTAAAAAAGACTTCAGAGCAAAATAAGAAGAAAATTACCAGGTACAAAAGGGACATTACTGATAATATTACTTTCATACCTGGTAATTTTTTTTAATGCAAAAAGTAAAACTATTGTTGTTAGGCTGATTCTGACTCATAGCGACCCCATGTAAAAAATGAAACTATAAACCTTTTAAAAGAAAATACAGCAGAAATATCTTTGAAGACTACTTAGACATGACACCAAAAACACAATCTACTAAATAAAAAAATAAATTGAAATTCACCCAAATTTAAAACTTTTACATTGCAAAAGACACAAGAGGATAAAAACAAAAAAAAGCTACAGGCTGGGAGAAAATGTTTGCAAATCACATATCTGGCAAAGGTCTTGTATCTAGAAAATATAAAACAATTCTCAAAACTCAACAGTAAAAACAAAATAAAACCAAGTTTAGAAAACGAGCATAAGATATGAAGAGACATTTCATCAAAGAAGGGATACGGATGGCGAATAAGCACATGAAAAGATGTTCAACATCATTAGCCACTAGGGAAATGCAAATTAAAATCCGAATGCGATATCACTACACACTATTAGGATGGCTAAAGTAAAAAATAGTGGAAACACCAAACGCTCTCAGGATGTGGAGAATCTGTATCTCACATACAGTTGCATCGCTGGTGGAATGTAAAACAATACAGCCACTCTGGAAAATAGTTTAGTTTCTTAAAAAATTAAATTTACCATGTTCTTGTGTGCCTTTGAGTCGATTCCGACTCATAAAGACCCCATGTGGCAGAGTAGAACTACCCCATTGGGTTTCCTAAGCTGTAATCTTTATAGGAGCAGATCGCCAGAGCTAGGTTCAAACCACCAACCTTTCGGTTAGCAGCCGAGTGCTTAACCATTGTGCCACTGGTCATTGATGCCAGAGAAATGAAAACTTATGTTCACACAAAAATTTGTATACGAATTTTTTCATAGCAGCTTTATTTGTAACAGCCCAAAACCTCAAACTCAAATATGCTTCAATGGGTGAATGGTTCAACAAACTGTGGTATATCTATACAATGGAATATTACTCAGCAAGAAAAAAGACTAAGCTATTGATGAATGCAACATCAGTATTGGATGATGTCAAAGGCCTTACGCTTAGTGGAAAAAAAATCTAGTCTCAAAAGTTTACATACTGTATGATTGTATTCATATGTATTCTGGAAATGATAGAAAGAGAAAATAGATCAATGGTTGCCGGGGATAAGGACAGGAACAGGAATGGCAAGTGGGTGCAAGTATAAAGCTAGTAGCATGGAAGAGTTTCTTTGTGGTGATGGAAGAGTTGCGTATCTTGATTGTGGTGGTGGTTACACAAACCTACACATGGAACAAATTTGCAAAGAATTACACACACACAAAGGCGCGCATGCACACACGTGAGTGCTTGTAAAAGCTGGTGAAAACTGAAGATCTGTAGTCTAGTTCACAGTATTGCCCCAATGCACATACCAATTTTTTGTTTCAATGTTGTGCTACAGTTATATAAAATGTTACCACTGGAGGAAGCTGGGTGACTCTATGTACTATGTTTGCAACTTCCTGGGACTCCGTAATTATTTCAAATTAAAAAAAAAAAAAAACTTTTTTAAGCTTCAAGAAAGTAGAACAAAAAGTCAACACAATGGAGTGAGAAAAGGTATTGAGACGACTGAGGTCACCAACAGAGAAATTCCTCCAGCTCCACATTTATGCCCAATGCTTGCTTTGGTGCTTACGTAGGCAGTCCTCTTTCCTGTCAATGTGCGTGAACTGTCCATGGTACCGACCTTCCACTAAGTAATGCATCCCACCCCTTCTTGCGCTCTCAAACACTGTCCCAGAAAGTCTCTTCTCCCATGCACCGTCAATGTTTCCCTCTCTACTGGATCCTACGAACCTGCTATTTCTCCCATCTTTATGCACCACAGGTGGAGCAAATGGTTTGCTCTCAGCTACTAACCTAAACGTTGGTAGTTCGAACCTACCCAGCGACACTGCAGAAGAAAGGCCTAATGACCTGCTTCTGTAAAGATCACAGCCAAGAAAACCTTATGGAGCAGCTCTACTCTGTAACACGAGGGGTCGCCATGAGTCAGAATCGACTCTACGGCACTGGGTTTGGTTTTTGGTTTTATGCACCACACCCCACACACCATCAAAGGGAAGAGTGTCTCTAGAGTACGATATGGTGTCAGTCACAGAAAATAGATGTTTCTTTGCACATCCGATTGTCGTGTATAAATTTCGAGCCCGCTGCATTTATAGAGAGAAAGGGCTAGAAGGGTAGATACCAAAATGTCAATTGTGGTTATACTAGGGGCAGCGATAGTGAGTGATTTTTCTTGTTTATGTTTAACTGTTTTCTGAAGTTTATGTAATAAAAGGATTACTTCTGAAATAAGAAAAAAATCAATAAAAGTTATTATTCTATAAAATAGCATCAATGGCTCCCTACTGCCCACGGCTGAAATCTAATTTCTTTACACTTGTAAGGCTGGCCACCAGAGCCTGGCTTGAGCCAATGTCACCGGTCTTTGCAGCCTCCACCCCCACCACTGCCCCAGCTTCTGACGTCCACTGTTCCTACCGTCCCCCTCTGGCCAGGGAGGAAGAGAGGGGCCTGCACACTCTTTGCTTTTTTCCTGCTGTTCGCTCTGTGAGCGAGTCCCTTCCTCTCTCCCATGACCCCATCTCTCCAGAGCCAGCTCCTGTTTATCCTTTAAGATCCTGAGTGACCGCCTCCCACAGGAAGCCTCCCCACCCCCTCCTCTCGCTCCCCGAGTGCCATGTCATTGCTCACTGGTTTCTTAGCTCTGTGGCTGCCTCTTCCAAACACCCCCAGGCTGGGCCTCTCCTGCTCACCTGTCCAGCCCTTCTCTGTACCCTTCTTGCCCCTATTCTCTGCCCTGGAGGCTGATTCTACGAATTTCATAAATCCCAGGGCTCTCTGCTTTCCCATTTTCTGGTGGTTCAGCCAGTGGGGAGTCTGGCAGGAGCTGGGAGGAGGGAGGGAGGAGAGTGGGGCCAGGCAGGTACTCCCCTGGCCCCCTCTGGGACGTTGCCTCAGGCTGGTGGTGCCCCTCACTGGGAGGGGGACCAACTTTGCTCACGGTGATCCCTCCTTCCTACCTCTGGTAACTGCCTCCTCCCCTTGCCCAGTGGCTGCCACTATCTCTTGTGGGCCCCTTTGTATGCAAACCCTCCTGGAATTATCTTATTTTGGAGTTGTGACTGGTAACACCCTCCAGGATGGGGGACAGGTTTCATTTGTGCCTGTCTGGCACTGTGGTGTATTGAATTGTGTTCCCCCAAAATATGTGTTGGAATCCTAGCCCCCACACCTGTGGATATAAGGAGCCCTGGTGGTGCAGTGATTAATCACATGGCTGCTGACTGAAAGGTTGGTGGTTCGAACCCACTCAGTGGCTCTGAGGGAGAAAGACCTGGTGATCTGCTTCTGTAAAGATAACAGCCTAGAAACCCCATGGGGGCAGTTCTACCCTCTCACTTGGGGTCACTATGAGTCAGAATTGACCTGATGGTACCTAACAACAATATACCTGTGAGTGTAAGCCCATTTGGGAATAGGGTTTTTCCTTTTTATGTTAATAAGGCCATAGCAGTGTAGCGTAGGTCTTAAACCAGTCACTTTCGAGCTGTAAGAAAAGCAGATTAGGTACAGAGAAGCAAGGAAGCACCAATAGGGGAAAGATAGATGCCACATGAAGATCACAAAGGAACCAACGAACAGAAGCTGAAAAGAGACAAGGACCTTCCCTCAGAGTCAACAGAAAGAGAAAGCCTTCCCCTAGGGCTGGTGCCCTGAGTTCAGACGTCTAGACTCCTAAACTGTGAGAAAATAAATTTCTGTTCATTAAAGCCACACACTTGTGGTATTTCTGTTACAGCAGCACTAGATAACTAAGATAGGCATGCAGTAGGTGCTCTGAAAATGTGTGTTGAATCAATGAATGCAGGAAATTTCTGCTGTCCCTACTCTGTAGTTTGCTCTGGTGGGGACGGAGGGACACATGGGCCCAGTCTTGCACTTGGCCTCTGCGTGTGGACGGCCCCGGCTCTTTGGGCCTCCTGTGTCCACACCCTTTGCCATGTGCCCCTGTGGGTGGGTGGCCTTCCCTCCTTGACTTTGAGTTCCCCTGTGTGACTTGCTTGGCCAATGCAATGTTAGCACATGTGACCGGAGGGCTGGCTCTCTCGGTCATCGCCCTGAGCATGCCTGAGCTGGCTTGCTGGGGGATGAAAGGCAGGTGGAGCAAAGCCAGCCTCCCATCACCCCCAGCCAACTCCTGACTGGTGGGTGAGCTGGCCATGACCAGCAGACTGCCTAGCCACCATCCAGACACGTGAGCAGGAAGTATGTACCGTAGCTGTTTGTTCCACAGCATTATTGTGGCAGTGGATGACCGATACAACCACCATCACACCTGCATGCCTGCATCTCCCAGCAACCCCGCGCTGTGGACGAGAGAGGTAGGAGTCAGCAGCCCATTGGATAAATGAGGAAGCCAACTCAGAGAGGGTGAGTGACTTGCCTGTGGTCACACAGTTATAAGTGGCCGAATCCCTGCTTTTTGCTTCCAGATCCTGCTGTCTCCACGGCTGCCCCTGGGTAGTGGGGCAAGATTCCAGCTGCAGGGCAGGGCTCGGGCTCGTGGCTGCCTTCATCCCTCACTCGGAGCTTGGTGCTGAGCCCACGGGACACCAGCCTCGCTCCCTTTGCAGCCTCCACCCCTGCTTCCTCACCATGTTGTTGATGATATGTGCCATTCAGTCGATTCCGACTCATAGCGACCGCATGTGACAGGTAGAACTACCCTATAGGCTTTCCCAGGCTGTAAATCTTTACGTGAGCAGATCACTAGGTCTTTTCTCCCTGGCATGTTCAAACCACTGACCTTTCAGCTTCCCCTGATCCAGACCAAATGCCACCTCTTCCAGGAAGCCTTCCAGGCTCTTCCCAGCCAGGATTGCCCATCCTGCCCTGGAGCTCTCATGCCCCATGCTGCCCTGAGCTGGGTCACCTCCCTCCACATACTGTGCCCAGCCTGTGAGCTCCCTGAGGGCAGGGGCTGGGTGAGACTTCTCTCTGTGTCCCACACGATGCTTGGCTCAGAGTCCTGCACACAGTAGGTGCTTAATGCACACGTATGTCTTCTTCTATGCATCTTATCTTCCTGACTCCACCTCCTTCAAGCACGGACACAGTGACAAATGGGTCTGTGTCCCCAGGACTGGCCGATGTCCGGTACACAGCAGACACTCAATAAATGCTCACTAGAGCTCCCTCTGCCCCAAGCTTGGATATTACTGGGCGGGTCTGAGCTTCTGGGCTGGGCATCCATAGCTGCTCAGGACCCTGCCCGTCTCCTTGTCCCTCCCCAGGACCTTGTTTTTCCCCCAGACGTCCTGTACCACTGCGGCTCTGCTTGGGCTGTCCTGGCTGTGACATGTCCCCGTCACACAGTCTCACACCTGGTCTGTCTGGCCAGCTGCCCTGCCTGCCTGGGCAGACACCTCTCTCCTGTGCCCATCACTCTCCCTGGCTCCCTATAAATAGCCATGTTATCTCCTTGGTGAAGAGGAACAGCAGGCTGGGGGACCTGGCCACCGCCTGTCCCGTGACCAAGACCAGCACCGAGCTGCTGTGTGACCTGGGGCAAGGCAGCCCCTCTCTGGGCCCTCCTCCCTGGCCCCACATTCCTAAGTCTCGCCTCCTCTTCCGCACACTCCAGTGTCCTCAACTCCTCTGGATGGTTCTGTTGTGGACCATCGTGGAGGGTGAGGAGCTGGCAGGGATGGAGGTGGGGGTACACCAGGTCCAGGGCCATGGGTCACACAGGGAAGCGCAGGGTAGGCAGCAGCATCCTCGGGAAATGGTTCATACTGGAGGGGCTCAGACAAGGGGTACATGCTCCTGAGCTGCCTCAGATATGCAGGACCCTGATGATGTCCCCTGAGCTCAGACGGCCTAAAGGGGGCACACCAGCCCTGCCCGCAGCTCTTGGGGGGCCTGGGAGTCAGAGCCGGGCCCTTGGGAAACCACTGGTTTCCTGTCAGTCAAGGGAAGGAGCCTAAAGCGGTACACAGCTAGTGATAAAAAAGGTGAGCTCCCCACCAGAGAAGGCATGTAGGCAGAGGCTTCTAATCCCACCCCACTCACCCCTTCCTCCCTCCTTGGCCCACCTGCTGAACCAGGCTGGAGGCTGGAGTCCTTTCTTGATGATCCATCAGATCCTGAAAGCCCACTTCCATCACTCAGCTCCTGCTCTAGAGCCTCCAGGGCTCCCCACTGCCTCTGGGATCCAATTCCAGCCTCCAGCTCGGTGTCCTACTGGGACTTTGTCAGAAGTTCAGATTGTGAATGGGTTTGCTCTAGATGGAGGGAGGAGGGTCAGGGGCTCACCAACCAGGGCCCTTAGAAAGGAGAGAGAAGCGTCCCACCCCCAGCCCAGCCCGGTTGAGAATGGTGTCTGCTTTGGCCTCAGAATATTTGGCACCTGGTACCCCCAGCCCCAGGCATCCCAGCCCCAGGCCAGCAGCGTGAGGGAGGGGCCCCGGGCGAGGCATGCTCCTTCCCTGAGAGCATTGACCTCCCCTACCCAGGCCTGAGGGTGGGGGCAGTTCCTGGAGTGGTCCCTGAGCTCCCACCCTGCTGGTGGGAGGGGTCAAGGACCCGGAAATGAGGTCTGCTTCCTCCAGGCACTGCTCTGGCTCCTGAGGGCAGGACCAGAGGAATCTGTGGTCTTAGAAGACAGGGAGAGAGACTTTCTCCGGGCTGGGTGTCAGGATCCGAATCTCCCTGGGAGATTTTCAATAATCTAGGGCCGTGTGTACATAAAATCAAACCACTTACTCAGAATTTGGGGCCACAGCACAGCAGGCGGCCTGAGGCAGGGGGATGGACAAGATGGCTTGAGGAGGGGTCTTCAGGGTCCGCCAGTGGGCTGAGGGCTGGGTCAGCACTCCGGTATCCCTAGGGACCTGCAGTGTGTGTGTTTGGGGGGGGTGTCTTAGGGATTCTTTCCCTGCAGGAGGGGGCCACACTCAGACAGACCCCTAAGACCTCCAGAGCTCACATGCACTCACACGCCAGTTCTCATGCCCACTTAACACCCAAGACCCTGTTTCTGCTTCAGCCTTCCTTGGCCGCACTCTCGCCTAATTTCTCTCCACACAGGCTCTCGCTTTCAAAGCTGGAACATTCTCCAATTCTGTGTTGGCTGCCCGCCTCTCCCTTGGACTCTTAAGGGCTCCCCTCCCTCATGGCCACTCCTGTTCTCTCTGGAAGAAAGCGCCGTGGTTGCCCCAGCTGCAAACCCCAGCCCCACCCCAAGGCCAGCATAAAAAAAATCACCCATAAAAGAAACCCCAGCTCTTTCCCTAAAGCCCACAGTAAAAACACAGTACAAAGTATTTGGGTTTTTTCCTTTGCAGATTTTTTTTTTTTTTTTCAGTAGACATAGTCTTTTTTTGTTTGTTTTTGTTTTACAGCAAACATTGCAAATATAGAAATATTTTTTTCTGTACAATAGAACGACTACAGTGTACAATGTGGATTGGGCTGGCGGACAGACTTCCCAGCCCGGCGCCCCTCCCAGCCACCCCTGGAGCCGGCCGCTGGGACAGCCTCAACTCCCTCCAGTCTCGCAGGGCTCCAGGACACGTCCCGCTTCCGCTCTGCCCCTCTTTGGTGGCTTCTGGAGGCGGCGACAAAGAGACGGACTGGACAGAGAATCCACAGAAAACCACAGACTGGGAGTTCATGCCAGGGGGGACCACGCCCCCCCCATGATTGATTTTCTATGTCTGTTTAAAAGAACTTTACTTTTATTATTTTTTTTTAAAAAGGAAGAAAATAAAGAGAGGAAAAGAAAAACAGGCAAAAAAATCAAAAAAAGGAAAAATGAAAAAAAAATTCCCTACCCCCACCTCCCATTCCCAAGCCACAGTTTTCTGAAGTCCCTTGTGTATGTGTGTGTGCGTGTGTGTGAGCACAGTGTATATGCGGACACCCCACTCACACCAGTGAGAGGATCTCAGAGCAGATGACAAGCACACTGCCGCGAATATCAATATCACGGTTGTTGTCAACAACCTCCCTCCCCACTGTCTCTGGAGGGGCTAGGGCTTTAACAATAGTTATTATGTATTGTGTGTGTGTGTGTGTCTGTGTGTGTATGTGTGTATGTGTTTGCGTGTGTGTGTGTGTGTTAGGTTTTGTGGTGAGTCTCTGGGTTACAAATAGCTGCTGTGGATCTTGTATCCTTTTTGGTCCAATGGGCATCACGAGTTTTGGAGTGGGTGGGGGGCAGGTGGAGAGGGGCCGGGCACGGGGCCTGGCTGTATGGGCTCAGGACTTGTGCTGGGCTGACACACCCTTCCAGTAGTCCAGGATGTCGTGCAGATCCTCGTCTTTGGCGAACTGGACCTTCTTGCGCAGGGCGTGGCCAGCCGCCATGAACTCCTCGTCGTCCTTGTGCCTCCTGCGGTTCAGTCTGAAGCGCTCCCAGATGCTCTGGGAGGCCTTGCAGGTGTATTCGGGGCTGGAGGAGTAGCTCAGGTTGTGGTACTGCGGGGACAGCTGGGAGTAGGCGAGCTCACGGGCGCGCGCACGGGTCAGCGGCTCTAGGATGGACACTTTGCGCCCACCCAGGCCCTCGTGGGGTGGCGGTGGTGGCGGCGCAGGTGGCTCGGCAGGATGAGAGCCAGGGTACGAGTGCCGGTGCTCACCATACTGCCGGAGCTTCTCAGCCTCGGCACGCAGGATGGCAGCGGCAGGGGTCACAGTGAGGATGGTGTCAGCCGTGGGTGACGTCTTCTCGATGTACTTGGCCTCAGCAGCAGCCTCAGTGTGGAAGGTGCGTGGGCTGCGCATGGAGCCACCAGACGAGGTGCTGGTGCGCGGAGGCCCTGGGGTGGCCTCCACGCTGTGGTGCCGCTGCAGCCCGTGCCCTAATGAGTCTTTGTACACGGGCGACAGGAAGCTGTGCTTGCCGGCCAGCGGCTCAGACAGCAGCACCAACTGTGGTTCGGCCGTAGACACGGCCCCAGACTTGACTGCCTGGAAGGAGGTGGACTCGGACTTGAGTGCATCGATGCAGTTGTTGATGATCTGGTTGACTTTGTCCACCTCCTTGGCGATGGTGGAGATCTCGGCCACCGAGCCCTGGCTGTCAGGGCCGGGCCGGCCCAGCTCACAGTCGCGCCGCTCAGCCTGCTCCGCTGTGCGCACCTCAATGTAGTTTCCCTTGGTGGCCTTGGGCGTCTCGCTGCTCTCCACCAGCTTGTACTGCTCTACCTCACTGGCCGCAGCCGCAGCTGGCAAGTAGGGGATGCGGGTCATGGCCTCGGGGCCCAGCAGCGGACCCTGGGGCAGCGGCGGCAGGCCAGGCACCTCCATCTCGGGGCCATACTTGAGCTCGATGATGGTCTTCTTTAGGCTGCCGGCTGCCGCTGCTGCCTTCTTGTGCTTCTCCTCCTGTCGCCGCCGCTTGCGCAGGCAGTAGTAGACGGCGCCCAGCACCAGCACCATGCCGAAGAGGCAGCCCAGGATGGTCATGATGTAGTGGGTGGCGGTAGAGGGGCTGGGCAAGGGGCCGGGTGGGCTGGGTGGCTTGGGCAGGCAGATGGTGAGGCAGGTGTGGTTGTGGCGCAGGCCCGAGCTGGTGGACACCACACAGTAGGTGTAGTTGATGAGCGTGTAGAGGTTGGTCAGGCGGATCTCCTCCTGGGCCTTGGTCAGCCGAGAGACGGTGGACGGCTTGCTGTTGTTGAACTGCTCCAGGGTATACATGCGTGTGAATGGGCTGGGAAGCTGCACCATAATGGTGGCTGAGTTCTGGGTCAGCTGCTTGACCTTGATGAGAGGCCGGGCCTCTGCCTGGGTGGCCAGCGTGGGCAGGGCCACCAGCGGTGTGGTGCCGTCCCCGGAGAAGCACTCCTCCTCGGAGCAGGCCACGTCGCTGGGCTCTGGCGGTGGCGGTGGCGGCGGCGAGCGTCCAGGCTGCAAGCGTCCGGGCCCCAGGCGGGGGCCGCTGGCCTCGGCCACGTAGGAGCCATCAGTGCACACGGACTGTAGCTTGCCCAGAATGCTGCGGTGGCCATGGCGGCCCTGGCCCAGGAGGAAGTAGCCGGAGTAGAGCGGCGGGGACTCGCACTGCACGCGGTCGTAGGTGTGTGTGGCATTGGTGAAGGCGGCCAGCCAGCGCAGGAAGCCTAGAAGCTCACAGGAGCAGTAGAAGGGATTGCTGTACAGCTCACACACTGAGAGCTTGGCCAGGCCAGCGAAGGTGGCGCTGTGCAGCCGCTGGATGCGGTTCATGGACAGGTCGATGTTGATGATGTTGGGGCACTCCCAGAAGGCGCTGGGGGTGACCACCTCGATGAGGTTGGCCTGCAGGTATAGGTACTCCAGCTTGCTCAGGCCACGCAGAACGCCCTCGGTGAGATTGCGCAGCCGATTGTAGCCCAGTTGTAACACCTGCAGGTTGAACTGGCCCGAGAAGGCACCGTCCTCAATGTAGCCGATCTCGTTCTTGGTGAGGTTGAGGTACGTGAGGTTACCGAAGCGGCTGAGTGAGGCGTACTGCACACTGCGGATGCGGTTCTCGTTCAGCCGCAGGTCCACGATGGTGTTGTTTATCTGCTGCGGGATAGCCTCGTATGGAGGCTGGTTCTGGCTGCAGATGGCCAGCCACACGAAGCCTTTGTCGCCCTCGATCAGCCAGCAGTCCCCTCGAGCCAGCCCGCCCGCGTGCAGCAGGGCGCATGCCGCCACACACACCCACAGCGCGCCCCCGGCCATGGGGACGCCTCGCAGGGGAGCCCGCTCACCCTCCCAGAGAGATGGGGTGGCGCCGGCGGCAGCCCCCAGGAGACCGAGGGACACGCTCAGGGGTGTCCTGTCCCAGAACGCATGGTGGCACGGGGAGTGAGTGCACTTCCCTTATGCCCGGGGGCTTCCTGCCTCCCACCTGTGCCCTGCGGCCAGGGCAGCCCTCCCCATCGGCCTGGGTGTCCTGGCAGCTCCACTCGGCTCCTGCTCAGACGTTCCTTCTGTAAGACAAGAGAGAGAGACGGTCACGGAGCTCGCAGGGCCTTCCTGCAGGCTGAGTGGTTACACGTGGCCTTTGGTTTGTCACAGCTTGGCCCCTTCTGCCTCTTCTGTGAACCAGAGACGTGCGTGGGGAGGAATGAGGAGACAGTCACGCTGTGCAGGGCCTGGCACAGGGGACACCTGGCCCACATTTGCTCTATTTTCATATTTTGGGTGTGGGGAGCAAAGGGTAAGTAGCCCTGTCCAGGACTGAGCCCCATCTCGAGGCTGCCTTCAGTCTCTGGGCCTCGGTTTCCTCATCTGCAAAGTGGGTATCATTTCGCTCTTAAGACAATCCTGCTCAAATAAGGAAACTGAGGTTCAGAGGCTGGGCCAAGAGGGACATGCTCCATGAGGGGCAGGGCAGCTGCCTCTGGCCAGTGACTCCCAAATAACAGACAGAAAACCCTGTTGTGCCCTCTGCCGCCGGAAGAGTTGGGAATTTCTGCTCCTTGCAGGCCTGGCCGCCACACAGGAAGCAGCCTGCAGGGGGCGCTCTGAGCACCTGCCAGAGTGTTCTGGAATCCTCCCAGAATGCTCGGGTCCCTCCTCCCAAGCCCTCTCAGGCACCGTCTGGGGGCTCAAGACGGCCAGGCTCTTGGCCCCGGCATGTCATGCCCTCTCTGGTCCTTGGTTTCCCCCAAATAAGTCAGCTGATGGTCTGGAGGCCTTCCAACCCTGGTGCCTGGGCTTGGAGGCTGACATTGCCCCTCACGGGTAGAGCCCGGGAGCTAGGCTTGGAAGGAAGAACCGTGGTCTCCATGTCTTCTCCCAGCATCCTCCTGGCCTCTGATAAGAACGGCTCCAAGGATGCCAGAAAGACCCCATCCCTTCACCCCTGCCTGCTTCCAGTCCCCATGCCATCCCCTTCTCTCCCCACCAGACCCGTGAGCTTGTCCAGGGCAGGACAGGCCCTCCCATCTCTGTGGCCCAGAGTGTGTGGCTGGACTATACGAGCGGGACTACTCCAGGCACAAGGACCATGGGACCGGGGCCTGGGGGCACGTTTCGGTGGACGCTGCCTGGCAGGAGGACCCCAGTCTTCAGGGCTTGCCTCTATCCCCTTATTTCTTGCGCAGGACAGAGGCTGGGGTGTGAGCGTGCTTGTTAATATTTGAATTTACAGCCGGTCTCTGTAACCGCTGTGGCCTGGCAGGCAGCCAGCCAAGTGTATTTCACCGATATTGACGTTTGCAACTAGTCTGCACTGAAGCAGTTTAAATTAGCAGAAAAAAAATAAAATGATGTAGAATGGATTTTGTTTTTCCTTTGGAAACGTCATAAAGAGCAGTTTTGATCTGATGCCTGGGGAAGAGTCTATTTCTGATTTAAAGAGAGGGGAGCAATCAGATTGGGGGGTGGGTCACAGCAGAAGAGGCAAACCAGGCTTGGCCCAGACTTGCTGTGTGACACCCAGCAATGCATTGGACCTCTCTGGGCTGATCAGAAATGGCACTGGGGGCAGGACAGGGGTCTGCTTGGCTCTCCATATCCAAATGAGGGAGCCTACTAAGGGTCTTTGCACATCCTGGCTTGTGATGTAAAATCTACAGTCACAATGGGGAGCTCATGGGGTCTGGGCAGTGCTTTCTTTGAGCTTCTCCACATCCCCATCATCACCATCACCACCACTACCCCACCACCACCATCATCCCCATCATCATCATCATCACTATCCCCACCATCATCATCACCATCACCATCCCATCACCACCACCACCATCACCCCACCATCATCACCAACACCAACACCATCACCATCATCACCACCATCACCATCAAACAGCGTCAAGCTGGGCACCGAAGGCAGCGGCTGCCTCCCTCCAGCTTCCCCACTCTCCCTCCCTGAGCAGGCTGCTTTCGAGAACCACCCCCCAATCCGGCCACGGTGCCCACATGACCTGTGCTGATGCTGTGACTTATGTGCCTCTGGGACACTGACAGGACCAAGAGCCCTCGGCCAGGCAGCTGCTTGGACATGCACGCACGTCTAACTAAGCACCTGAGGCTGAGGTGGGCAGGGGTCGGGGTACAGAGTGCTGAGAGCTGGGGGCTGGTAAGAGGGCGGCCTTGTCCCTGGGCCTTGAAGGGTGTGCCGGGAGCAGCTACCCCTTCAGGAAGCATGGCACCTCAGCATGCTGATCATAATCACCTGTAATCTCTTGCTCAAAATAACCCAAAGTCAAGTTAAGGAGGGATTATAGGCCTAAAGCACCCTTATCACAGGTGCTGGCGGGGAGGGGGCGGGGGCCTCCAGGCCACCCCGCATCTCCCAGCTGCATTCATAGGCTCTGGGCATCTGCTGGGCTGACCGAGGGGCCCTGGGGCCCCAGAGGCTGGACGTGTATGTACACGTGTGCACGCTCATCCATATGCATGAGGGCCAGGCCGCGTGTGTAAGGGAATGCGGGGCAGAGGAGCTGGGAGTGCCCTACTGGGGTGTGGGCGAGGTCTGGGTGGCCAGGTCTGGGAGAGGCTTCACAGGTGTTGGGGGGTGAGGGGCAGGGCTGTGTGGCAGCCACCTGGAGTCTTACTTAATCATATGGTCAGTCAGCACACATTTGTTGGGACCTACTGGGTGACATGGAGTCCCTGGGTACAAATGGTGACTTCGCTTGGCTGCTCACTGAAAGGTTGCAGCTTTAAGTCTACCCAGAGACGCCTCAGAGGAAAGGCCTGGTGATCTACTTCCAAAAAATGAGCCATGAAAAACCCTATGGAGCACAGTTCTACTCTGACACACATGGGGTTGCCATGAGTCGGGGTCAACTCAATGGCAACTGGTTTTTAACTCAGTGACAGTGCTGCCTGGGTGTGTGTGTGTGTACATGTGGGGTGTGTGTGTGGTGTGTCCCTCTGTATGTGCAAGTCTGTGTGTGTGTGACCACGGCTCCAGCTGTGTGTGCACCATGTGCCGGCAGCCCCAGAGACCCAGCAGGCACTGCATGAGGCTTCCCTCTCCCGCCCCACCTGCCCTCCCCCCACCCCTGCCCTTTATTGTCACCATCATGGGCACTGCCTCCCCCATCCCATGTGACAATCTTGGTATTTGTGTTTCCGACTTGGCACCTCAGAGTGGTGCTGGGAAGTATGGCCTCCCTGTACCCTGGAAGTGGAGGTCGTGGGAGACAGGAGCCTCTGCCGTCCAGCTGGGCCAGCCTGCCAGGTGAGGGAGGCAGGGGGTCCACACCCAGGGCTTCTTCACAAAGGGGCTCCCCTAGGCCGCCCAGTTCCTGTTCTGGTTCCGGCTCTCAGGTGCACCTGGAGCCTGGGGTGAGCAGGACCCAGACCTTGGAAGGGCAGGAAGGGAGCCTCCCCAGGTGGCCCCGCCCCTAGCCCTGCCCAGCCTCCCCAGGTGGGCCCCCTCCTGGCAGATCTTGCAGGTGGAGGGAGTTGCTAGGAGCATGGGCATGAACCTGGCTGCTTCAGGAATAGGCTGGAAAGTCCTGAATGGACCATTCTCCAAGATTCAGGCTCATTCATTCACTCATTCATTCACTCACTCATCCACTCACTGATTCATCCACTCACTCTCTCATTCACTCATGTATTCACGCACTCATTTACCCATTCATTCACTCATCTAATCATCCACTCACTTATCCACACATTAACTCACTCATCTGCTCACTCACCTACTCACTCACTCATTCACCCATTCACTCATCCACTCACCCCCCACTCATTCATCTACTCCCTTCCTCCCTCACTAATCCCCCATCCATTCCCTCAGTTGTTCACATCCTTACACACACTTGTCCCTTCACACTCACCCACACAGCACCTCTTCCCAGAGTGCCTGCAGTGTTCCATGTGTCAGGCTGGTGAGGACGGTGATGATGGGCGCCCAGACCCTGCACAGGGCATCCCTCCTGTGTCAGACGGGTTCCCACCCTGCTCCTACCCTCCCCCTGCCTGCCACTCCCAGGCTCAGGCCTTGTCACAGATGGAGGTCATAGACCCCAGGGGCGGGGGACACAGTGCATCCTCCCAGCGTAGCCTGGCCAGCCCACGGCACCCCCTGTGAAGTCTGCTCCCCGAAGTGGGAAAGGCACCCATCATTCCCTCAAACCCCTGTACCTGCTCCCCGCAGTGGCCTGGCTCCCTACTCTAGAGACAAAGCAGAGGCTTGAAGCCCCTCCAACCCCCGCCCTCAAAGCTCCACTTCAGCCATCCTCCCCTCTCCTGCACCCTCCCTTCTAGATCGTTCCTGCCAGCATACACACATTCTAAAGCAGAGGTGCCCGATGGAACTTTCTGTCACGGTTGGACGTGTTCTACGTCTGTGCTGTCCAACACGGCAGCCACTAGACACACCATGGTGTGGCTATAACCAGCCGCCATGGAGTCGACTCTGACTCGTGCTGACCCCATGCATGTCAGAGTAGAACTCTGCTCCACAGGGTTTTCAGTGGCTGGTTTTTCTGAAGTAGATCACCGGGCCTTTCTTCCAAGGCACCTCTGGGTGGACTTGAACCTCCAACCTTCTGGTTTGCAGCCGAGCACTTGCAGGTGTGGCTCTGGAGACCCAGAAGTGTGTCTCATGGCTATTGTACTGGGTAGCATGGTTCTCTGATGTTCCATAAATAACAACAAAAACCCAACTTGACCTGAGTGTCCCCCAACCCCTGCCCCATCTCCCCGGCCCCCCTCCTTCCTTGATTGTCTTTTCTCAGCCCCTCTGCTCCAGCTTCCCCCTCCCCCGCCCGCCAAGCCTGCTCCCTTCAAGGTCACCCATGACCTCTGTCTTGCCAAACACAAAGGTCACACTCCTATTTTTAGCTCACTTGGCCTCCCAGCAGCGCTTGGCAGGTGATGCCCAGTCCTCCCCAGAGCCCTCTCTACGCTGAGGACCTGAGCTGCTGCACTCTCCCCAGCCTCCACTTCCCAGGCCATGCTCTGTCCCCTCCACTTTCTTCTTTCCTCTGCCTGACTTCTGCGTGTCACCTTCCCCACAGTGATCTCATGCCCTCTGTGTGCATCCTGCTCTGTATGGCCAACCTCGACTGCTCCCCAGGCTCCAGACGCACAGACCCAACTGCTACCAAGTGCAGTCTGAAAAGTACCTCAACGCCCCTCCTTCCCAAACAGGACCCTCCATGCCACACTCTCCATGTGTTCCTTCCCAGCTCAGCCAACGGTGTCCCCAGCCACCACGATCCTCAAACCAAAAATCCCTGTGCCATCTTTGATGCCTTTCTTTCCCTGCCCCCAACACTCAGTCCAACAGCAATGTGGTGGACCCAACACGTATCCTGAATCCACTTCCATGTGACCATGCTGGTGATGCCACCCTTGTGGCACCTAGCCTACCCAGGCCTGTGGGTGGGGCAGACGCTCACTGGCCTCTGTTCCGGGTCAACTTGGCCTCCAGAGGGCAAGGCCTCGGGGTGGAGCTGGCAGGGGCCACCAACACTCCTGGGTCGCAGGGTGTGTGGAATTGGGGGCTGCTGTGGAGGCCCCACGTCTCCAGAAAGATTCTGGAAGGGTCAGAGTCTACAGACCAGATTCCATCTGAAATGAGCCAGAGCTGGATACCTGGGTTGGAGCCATCTCTGGCCACTAGAGAAAGGAAAACTCAGGGACTCCAACAGCTGATTCTGGGTGAAGAGAGCTGACTGTCCAATAAGCCATGTGAGGTAGTGAGCCTCCCACCACTAGGAGCGTGCAAGCAGAACCCAGGCACCTGAGAGCAGGGTGGGGATGGTATAAGCTGAAATGTCCCTGGGGCAATGAGCTGCCACTTAGAGAAATCTGGGAGAGGGCCTTGGTGTGAATTTGGCTTTCCTAAAGAAGTACTAAGGAGCCTTGGTAGCACAACTGTTAAGTGCTCAGCTGCTAATTGAAAGGTCAGTGGTTTGAACTCACCCAGTGGTTCCAAGGGAAAAAGACCTAGTGATCTGTTCCCATAAAGATTACAGCCTAGAAAACCCTATGGGGCAGTTCTACTCTGTCACATGGGGTCACTGAGTCAGAATCGACTCGATGGCACCTAACAATAACGACAACAAGAAGCACTCCCACCCGGATGAGTGGTGGGCAAGTCGTTTAGCTCCTCAGAGCTGGGTCAAGCCCCCATGGACGCCAGAAATACTCAGATACAAACACTGACCTGCCTGGTGTTTCCCACCCAGAGTCAAAAGGCCATCTAGTCTACCATCTGCCTTGCTTGTAAGGCTGGACAACAGAAGAGCCTGATGTGTTCATGCCCGAATCCTTCCCCTCTTTCCACTGCAGACAGATGCTCCAAGCTCTGGGGATTCAGAAACAGTGAGCTCCCCTTACCCCACCATTATGAAAGAGGGAGGTGCTGCGGGGGTTGTAGGCAATCAGGCAAGGCTCCAAGAAGAGGCATTGTAGGATGGGGCCTAGCAGATGAGTAGGAGTTCGTTAGGCAGAGAAGAGGAGTCATGGCATTCCAGGCAGAGAGGACGTGTGTGCAGAGATGGGGAGGCAGGAAATCACATACATTCAGAGAAGGGCCCAAACCACAAGGAGTCTGGCTGTCTAGGGTCCGGGTGGTAACAGTTGATACCGCACTGGGAGATGGGGCTGGGGAAGTAGTTGGGTCAGGAAGGAGGGCCCTGAGCACCAGGGAGGGGCCTGGACTTTGATCCGAATCCCTCCCGCTTCCTGCTCCTGACCAGGGTGAAAGGAGCAAGGGCGGCACTGCATCGTGGGGACACTCAGCCTGTGTTGGGGACAGTGTCTCCTCTCTCTTAATTCTGGAGTTGTCAGGACAAGTGCATCAGCTGGAGAGGAGGAGAGGCCACGAATCCCAGCCTGAGCCCGAGGAAGCACAGCCAAGCCCTGGGTCTTCCCCAATTCCTTCTCCGGGCCACAGTTTTCCCACCTGTAAAATGAGAGAGCTGAACCTGGTGGCCTCTAAGGGCTCTTTCGATTGTGAGATGTCCAGGGCCTCGTGTTTTCCCTGGCCAGAGCCCCCCCTTAATGCCTCCTGGACACACACACCACACACACACACACAGAGTCACACACATGTTGTTGTTGTTAGGTGCCGTCGAGTCAGTTCTGACTCATAGCGACCCTCCGTACAACAGAATAAAACACTGCCCGGTCCTGCGCCATCCTCACAATCGTTGTTATGCTTGAGCTCATTGTTGCAGCCACTGTGTCCATTCATCTTGTTGAGGGTCTTCCTCTTCTTCACTGACCCTTTACTTTACCAAGCATGATGGCCTTCTCCAGGGACTGGTCCCTCCGGACAACATGTCCAAAATACGAGAGATGAAGTCTTGTCATCCTTGCTTCTAAGTAGCATTCTGGCTGTACTTATACACACATATATCTCTCATAATCACACACATTCACACTCACAATCACATACACACTCATATACCACATATGCTCACACTCTCACATATACACACTCATATTACCTATACTAACAAACTCACTCTTGCTCACATACACACACACAATCACACACTCATTACATTTACTAACACACGCACTCTTGCTCCCACACAATCACACACACACACCACAGAGAGCACCTCTGTCGCGGGGGACGATGGGGACAGGTGCGTGAGGCTGGCAGAGAATTGGTTCTATCACATCAACCCCGCAGTCAGTGTCGCCATTAATGAAATAAAAAAATATGGTCGTTCCAGGCTTTTAAACTTCTTATGACTAGATTTGCATAACCGCCACAGCCATGCTGGGACGGGAGTGGATCTGTCTGAAAATATTGTTTCTCTCCTCGATCAACTGCCCCGATGGGAGGCCAGGGCTGGTCTGGGGGCCGGGGCCAGGGCTGGACCGAAGATTCTGCTGATGGAGTGGACGTTCTGCCTCCAGAGGAAGCTCAGGCCACAGGCCAAGCGCGTGGGGAGGCGGGGAGATGGGTGGCAAGTTATAGATCAATAACTTTTCACCGTTCCAATGTTTTGCCAATAGATCATGTTTACTGCTAATGTTTGCCTGCCTCTGCAGCTTGGCTCTAGCCAGACCCGGTCTTCACCGGCTCTGCCACAGAGCCCATAGGGCCCATGATGGCCATGTCAGGGGGCGGACCCAAGGGCATTGACCTGGACCAACCAAGAACAAGGGGGGCGTCCTGCCTGCTTGTTGGCACTGAGGCAGCACTAAAGACCTTAGACTTTAGACTCCCAGGCTGGGATATGCATGCTGGCTGTGCCATGCCCTGACTGTGTGACCTTGGGTGAGTCACTTAACCTCTCTGAGACTCGGTTTCCTCGTCTGTCAACTGGAGATAATTGCAGTATCTCCCTCACAGGGTGATAGTGAAGATTATAAGATCTCCAGCATGTTGCTGGGCACAAGGAGTGCTGTACAAACACTGGTTTCCTTCTCTTCCGCTACACCCTAGGGCTTGGGTGGATGGGGGAGGGGATGGGCAGTGTGGGCAGGGAGAGCAAGCTGCTGGACAAGTGAGGTGGGCTAGACGTCCACATAACTGCTCAGCCCTAGGCCCAGTGGGCGCTCCCCCGGGCGCCTGGCGCTCCCTCAGCACCCACCTAGAATCTTCCCTCCCTCCCCACCCCCTGCTCCCTCCTGTTTATAGGCTGGGCTGGCTCAGCTTTCAGGGCTGGGAGGTCCAGGAGTGCTGACTCAGCAGGCTGGCTCCTCTGACTTGGCTGCAGGGTCATCTGCCAAGCCCCGACCTCAGCTGGCCCTGGCCTTGTCCTCCAGGAGGTGAGGCCAGGAGGGGAAAAGCAGCGGGGACCACTGCCTGCACCACGCCCCCACCCTGCAAGGATGCCAGGGCGCAGGGGGATGGCAGGGCACCCGTAAGTGCTGAGTATGATCCGAAAGATTGCCCTGAGCCCCAGGCACCTTGTCTTGTTGGAGGACGGGGTGACAGTGTGAACAGGGACATTTCATAGGGTGCAAAACAGAGGTGACCGCCTACTCCTCCATGTGTACCGAGTGCCTGCTGTATCCCGAACACTGCTCCCAGTGCGCAGCGGGGTCGGCATCAGTATGACCCCAATCAGCCAGATGGGAAACCTCCTATCTCTCCACTGTGTGCTGAGCGCCTGTTGTATACTGAGCCCCTTTCCCAATGTGCAGCAAAGCCAGCATCCATGTGACACTGATTAGATAGAGGGGGAAACGGAGGCTCAGAGAGGGATGGTTTTTGCTGACCAGTGAGTCGACACTTCCCCAAAATGAGATCAGTGGAGCATGGCATCAAACCCACCAGGCCATTTGCTGAAAATGTTGATTCTGTCCCACCCAGCCATGCTCGTCCAGATTGCCACAGAGAGCCTGGAGCAGGAGCCCAGGGCTGTGTGAGGCTGGCCCCCACCCTCAGCGATCCAGGCCCTGGCAGGCGGAGGGGTGCCTGGCCCCGCAGAGCCAGCTCCCTGCCCCCTCCCAAGCAGGGCTGGAGTGCTGCTCCGGAGACAGAGCCGGCTTGCTCTGCGCCCCACCTCCCGCCCCCGACCCTGTAGCTCCAGGCTGCTCTGGAGTTAATTAGGGGCCCAAACATTTAATGGTCTGCTATGCTTCCACTGGGCATCTTTTTAAATTAAAAAACATGATGTACGGCATCGTTGGAGGGAGAAATCACTTTGCAATGGTTCCCTGCTCAGGCGCTGGCAGGATCTGGGGATGAGGGTGGCCGGCTAGCCTTGGGAGACAAAAGGCGAGGCAGGGCCCTCTCAGGGACACAGACCCAGCCCCTGCCCTGGGGAAGCATGTGGTTTAAGCCAGTCAAGGAAGGGGTCGATGTGTTCAAAGGATGCTAGCCCTTTTCCCTATCACACCTCATAACCCTGGCAGCTGGGAAGTTCTATCTTCAGTCTGACCTGAATCTCTCTAGTTGCTGTGAGGGATCACTGGTTTGAGACTGAAGGCAGAAATTTGCTGGTTCTACTCTTTCTTGTGGAACCCACCTCTCCCTTCGAGAACACCTAAACTCTGGGAAGTCTCTGATTACCCTGAGCCCGTGGAGTCTCTCCTCTGTAACCCCAGAGCTGCCTGTACTTGACCCTCGATGGACTTGTACTCAGAAGGTCTGATCCCTTGTCTCTCTCCAACTAGAGGTTAGATTCCAGACTGAAAGCTCTTTAGAGCAGGGCTAGTCTTTGTCTTTCCCATCCAGGCACCAAGTAGGAACTAAATTAAATATTAAAAATATTAAAATATTAAATCCATAATTACCTATCAAAAGGGGGTGACCCTATTTCATGGTTTTCCTGGGACAGCCCCGTTTATACTCATCCCAGCATAATGATTAATAAACCACCAGTTGCCATCCAGCCAACTCTGACTCAAGGCAATACCGTGTGTGAGCAGAATTGTGCTCCCTAGGTTTTCAATGGCTGGTTTTTATGGAAGTAGATCACCAGGCCTTTCTCCTGAGGCACCTCTGGGTAGGCACAAACCTCCAACCTTTCAGTTAATTGTCAAAGATGTTAACTGTCTGCACCATGCAGGAACTCCATTTATTAACAGATCCCCTTTCTTCTCCCAAGGAGCCCTGTGGCTCAGTGGTTAAGAGCTCGGCTACTAACCGAAAGATCAGCAGTTCGAATCCACCAACCGCTCCTCGGAAACCCTATGGGACAGTTCTACTCTGTCCTATAGGGTCCCTATGAGTCTGAATCAATGGAACAGCATCTGGCTTGGTGTTTAGTTTTTTCACTCTCAAAGTAGCCGGATTTAAGCAATGAATTGTATGCTCACCCTATGTAGAAGGCATCCGTTTGGCACCATTTTTTCTATTCTATTCAAAACTCCTCCTCTCTCTTCTTTCACCAATATAATACTGTTTAAATTACTGTAACTCTATAACAAATCTGTCTTGCGAAAAGTACAGCCAGAATGTACTTTTAGAAGCAAGGATGGCGAGACTTCATCTCACATACCTTGCACATAAAGCAGGGACCAGTCCCTGGAGAAGGACATCATGCTTGGTAAAGTAAAGGGTCAGCGAAAGAGACAAAGACCCTCAACGAGGTGGAACGACACAGTGGCTGCAACAATGGGCTCAAACATAGCAACGATTGTGAAGATGGCGCAGGATGGGGCAGTGTCTCGTTCTGTTGTACGGAGGGTCACTATGAGTCAGAACCGACTTGACAGCAACTAACAACAACAAGGAGCCTCCACATCCATTAAATCTATTAGGAAAGACATCCTGAGTCATTCCTCTTTCTCCAGATTTCTTGGCTTTTGTTTGAATATTCTTCCAGATGAACTTCTACAGCCATTTTATCTAGTTCTTCAAAACACCCCACCATGGTGCTGATGGAATTACATTAAATGCACAAATTAATTTCAGAAGGTATTTCTGGAAGAAGGTTCCAGAAGAACGTTGGTATAATATTCCAACATGGCATGTCTCACTATTTTTGTTTTCTTTCATATCTCTCAGGAAAACTTTTTGGAGTTCTTCATAATGATCTTAAATTTTTCTTGTGAATTTATTTTTGTTGCCATTGTGAATGGCAAGGTTTATCTCATTACATTTTCCAACCAGTTATTGTGGGTACAGAGGGAAATTATTGATCTCTATACACTTATTTTATATCCAGTCCAGCACCTTCACTGAGTTCTAAGATTGAATTATTTTTCAGTCGGTTCTCTTGAGTTTCTAAGGTCTGGAATCCTATTGTCTGCAAACAATTACAATTATTTCCTAGAGAGACCCTGTTCAATCCTGTTTCATGTCTTATTGCTATGTCTGGAATTTCTAGACATTGGTCAAGGGCACTGTTGTTTTTTTTAAAGTTTTTTAATGGGAGCCACTAAAAAATTGACCATTTAAAATGATACGGGCTATTGACTTGAGACAGAGATCCTTTACTATGATAAGAAAATAATTTGCTAGCACAACAATTGGTCTCTATTCACCTGGAGCAACAGAGGAAGAAGGAGAGTCAGGAATAGGAGCGGGAAATGGAATGTGTGACTCATTGGCTCCATGAACAACTGCCTCCTTTGCCATGAGGCCGGAAGAACTGGATGGTGCCCAGCTACCATTACTGAACATTTTGATCAAAGATTCCACAGAAGAATCCTGATCAAAAGGGGAAAAATGCAGAATAGAACTTCAAATTCTTATGGACTCCAGACTTTCTGGAGCCATGGAAGCTGAATGAACCCTCAAAACTATTGCTCTGAGATAGTCTTTAAACCTTAAACCAAAAATATCCCCTCAAATCTTCTTAAAACCAAACAACAGTTCAGCTTCACTAGTAAAGAATGTCTGCCTTGAGCACTGTGCTATTTTAAGATCTGTCTATATGGGATCAAACTGACAACAGCAACTCAAAAGATTAGATCGGAAACTTGGGGCAGTGAGTTTATGTTAATGGGTGAGGAACAACTCAGAAAAGGAGGATGAGAATGGTTACACAACTCATAGATTGTAATCAACGTCACTAAATTGTACATGTAGAAACTTGAATTGGTGTACTTTTTGCTGCGTGTACTCTTAAAAACAATAACAAAATAAATAAAATTTAAAAAAAAAGAAAAGATCTTTCTAGTCGTATTTTTAGTAGTTACTTTAAAATCAGACATTGGCACCGGATTTTGTCAAATACCCTTTGTCATTTATTAGCATGGTGTTATGGCTGACCTGCAGATATTCCACATTATATTAATAGATTTCTCTAACATTAAGGCATCTTTGAATTCTTTGGATAAATCCTACATAATCATGGCAGATTATCTCTCTAATATTCTGTGGAATTGGATTTACTCATGTCCTATTGAGGATTTCTGAGCCAATATTCACAGGCGAGCTGGGTGTGGGGTTTCATTTCCTGTCTGCCTTTGCCAGTTTGGGGTTTGGGGCCATTCTAACTTCCACCTTCAAGGCTGGCTACAGCTGCCCCAGGGGCATTTGGAAGTGGCCCTCTTGGTTCTTAGGCTCAGGGCCCTCAGCCCCTGCACTACAAAAAGGAGAGCTGCACAGGCAAATGCCATGAACTACTTTGCAAAGCAACCCATCATTTGATTCAGCAAAACGTCGCCCCTAATTCATCTTCTGGGCCATCCAGATTCTCAAGATTTAGAGTCGGCTCTAAGTAGGGTAAACAGCAGCTTGTTCTTCTTTGGGAATGATGACAACAGCTTGGAAAGCGTCTTATTTGGTGAATTCCATGTTGGCCTCTGGATAATGGGGTGACGCGGGGAGGGGGTGGTGAGTGGGAGGGCCTGGTCCCAGAGTAGGGCGGCCGAAGGTCTCAGAGGGAGACTTCAGCTCCACGCCAGTGGGGTCAGGACCGTGAGACCACCCCCTTAGCCCACCCTCCCCAGGCCTTGAAATTCAACCAATAGCATTGATGGAAGTGATGCCATGTCCATTCCGGGCAAAGCCCTTGGCTAGCCTGGCGGCTTCTACTTCCTATCTCTTGGAAGCAGCCCCCATGTGAGAACTTCAACTTCCCTGACACTACCTGCTGTGAGAAGGTCAAGCCACGTGGGAAGGCCTGGAGATAAGACACCATCTTGAAAGGGAGCCCAAGGAGCCATGCAGCACCTGGCTGGTGAGTGACAAAGCCAGAGTTGACACCTCTTGGAGCCAACATGAAGCACCCAGCTAAGCCCTTCCTGAACTCCTGGCCCACAAAACCATGAGCCAAATCATGGTTGTTTTACATCCCCAGGTTTTGGGGTAGTTTGTAATGCAGCAAAAGATGTCTGAAACAACAATTTAAAAAAAACAAAAAAAACCAAACCCATTGCCATCGAGTTGATTCCAACACATAGCGACCTTATAGGACGGAGTAGAACTGCCCCACAGGGTTTCCAAGGAGCTGGTGGATTTGAACTGCTGACCTTTTGGTTAGCAGCTGAGCTCTTAACCACGGCACCGCCTGAAACAATACTCAATATCAAATGAGAGAGGGCAGGGTGGGGTGAGACCTGTGCCCTTTCTGAGCCTCACTTCTCCCATCTACCAAAAGGAGCTAAGCTCCTTGCCCTACGAATCTATGGGGAGCATTATGAGTGCTACTGGGCATGAGGCTGGGAGTTCAAAAGGGGGAGACATCCGTGTGGTTTAGGGGGTCGTGGAAGGCTGGTCTTTGCCAGCTTCACAGGGCAGTGACCTAGGAGCTGGGCCCTGAGCTGAATTTGACTCGCAGCCTTGCCACTTATGAGTTCCGGGATTTAGTAGAACTTTCTTAATTTCTTTGAGCTTCAGTTTACTTTTCTGACAAGTGAGGCCATTCATACAGGGCTGTCATAAGAGTTGAGCATGAAGATGTTTATGAACATGCTGGGCACACAGAAGGAATTCATATTTCCCATTCCCCTCTCTCCGTTTACAAGGAGCTGGGACTTCATAGGGTGGAACGGATCCTTCAACTCATGTTCAAACGCCTGCAAATCACTTAGCTCTTCTCAGCCTCCATTTTCTCTCTTCTGAAAGATGAGAATACTGTATTTTTATGCAAATAACGTGCACCATTTACATTTGTTTGCCAATCGCATCCTCCTCCAGCAAGGAATTTTCATAAATACCACTATGCCGATTTTTTTATATGTCGCTGTAAAAAAAAATACGTATAGTGCACTTAAGAAAACACCTCATGGGGGGAGGCTGCAGTTGGCAAATACACATAGAAGGTGTGCATTATTTGTGTAAAAATATGGTAATAATGTTACTCCATGGAGTCCCTGGGTGGTGCAAACGGTTAAGCGCTGAGCTACGAACTGAAAGGTGGCAGTTCGAACCCACCCAGAAGTGCCTTGGAAGAAAGGTCTGGCAATCTGCCTCCAAAACCCTGTGGAGCACAGTTCTACTCTGACACACGTGGGGTTACCATGAGTCAGAATCGACTCAACGGCAACTAGTTGTTTTCTTCTTTTCCTTTTTTGGCTTAATGTTGCCTCGTAGGTTTGTCAAGGGGGTTACATACGAAAATATCCGCTATCATGATCTGCGCAGTGCTCGTAAGTGCTCAATAAGGACTGCTGCTGTTCTTGCTGCTGTAAGAATGCGGGTGGGCAGAGAGAATGGGGCTAGTTTGAACACAGTCCCCCGGGTGGGACCAGACAAGCCCTGTTGGGGCACCTGAGAAGCAGGGTGGCATCTTTCCTGAGAAGGACACAAGCCAGACCCAACCATGGCTGGGAGTGCCCGTCTGGCAGCTGCCTGTCTGCTCACCCAGTCAGTTCTCTAAACCTCCTCATCTCTCAGAGACCACAGAAAATCAATCTAATATCACAGCAAACATTAATTATGGCTCAAAGGCCACAGAGCAGGATTGATCCGGGAGAAGCAGCTCCTCCTCGTTTGTCACCAAGACGCTTGGGAAGGGAGAGGGAAAGGGGCCCGGTTCCCTCGGTGAGCAGCAGGTGTGGTGGCCAGGGGCGCACAGGCTGGAGGAGTCAGCAGGGACCTCCTGTTAGCCCCCCAAGTGCTACCGCAAAGGTGAGCCTGTCCCCCAGCATGGGGCTGGGAAGGTGGAAGGCAGAGGCTGCTGGGCTGGAACGGGCAGGGAGGGGGCCAGGACACCTGAGGTCTGGGTCTAGCCTGCAGCTCACTAACTCTGTGCCCCGCATAAGAAACGTGGAAAGGCACCCTTTGCCATGAGACGAGAAGAACTGGATGGTCCCTGGCTACCATTACTGAACATTTTGATCAAAGGTTCTATACAAAAGTCCTGATCAAAAGGAGGAAAATGCAAAACAGAACGTCAAATTCTTATGGAATCCAGACTTACTGTATCCACTGAGGCTTCACGAACCTCTGAAACTACTGCCGAGATAATCTTTAAACCTTAAATCAAAAATATCCCTGAAATCTTCTTAAAACCAAACAACGGTTTAGCTTAACTAGTAAAGAATGTCTGCCTTGAGCACTGTGCTCTTTTAAGATCTATCTATCTGGGATCAAATCGACAACAGCAACTCAGAAGATTGGCTAGGAAACTTAGGGGGCAATGAGTTTATGTCAATGGGGGAGAAACAAAGAAGCGTGTAAAAGGGTGGTGTTTGCTCCTGCACAGACCCACTGGTCCAGGATGGGCATGACTCCGCTCTGACCCTTGACCTTCGGCCCCACTCAAACCCCCCTGCAAATGGGATAGGGAGAGAAGATCCATCCATGGGTGCCCATATGTCCAAGATGCTGAGAGTAAATGCTTGTGGGTAAGGCTAGTACCTCTAGTTTCTGGAGCCAGCCAGCTGAATGAGGAGATGAACCACAGAAGCTCCATTAGGGGCTGGGGAGACAGCCTGGGACGACCCCCCTCCAGGCAGCGCAGCCCATCCCTGGGAGGGGCCCTGGGCCCCAGCTGTAGGTTCCAAGGCTGTTAGGACCCCTGCCTGGACCCTCATGGAAAGGAGCAAAATGAGGATTAAGCTTTAGTTACTTGGCCCCTAGAAACATCTGCACCTAAGGAGATACCCCCACCAGAATAAAAGCCCCTGAGGAGCTGGAGCCCCTGTGCTCAGAGCCCCAGCCAGTGCCCGTGTCCATCAGTTCCAGCTCTCCCAGAGAAGACTGCCTGGAGGGTGGGGAGACACAGACTGGCAGCCTTGGAGACTTACACCGCTCATCCCAGTCCCGACACCTTTGGCCACAGCCCACTTCCCATATGGATGGACTCACCCATCCTCTCCCTCATTCATTCACTCGCTCAGGATCTACTGAGCATCTACCACGTGCCCAGCAGTGGTTCAGCACTAGTGTGGGGCTGGGGCAGAGAGTAAGATGAATAAAACAAGACTCCTACCTAAAACAGACCATCCTGTCTCAGAGGAGAACATGGACCATGGGCTCCCACTGCCCTAACTGGCATTGGGCTCGATTCTGTCACTCGCTGCTGTGTGCCGCGAGCAAGGGTTTGTCCCTGAGCTGCCGTGTCCTCATCTGTAAAAGGCCGCCAAGTAAAATGACACAGGGAAAGAACAGACCACAGCCCCCAGCACAGTGTGCCCCCCTCGCTCACCACCACGTGTTGTTCAGAGAGGAAGGTGAGACACGTTGTGAGAAGTGTGCAGGAGACGCCAAGGACATACAGCGTGTGATCCCACATCTATGAAATGTCTAGAACAAGGAAGCTCATGGAGACAGAAAGTGGACTACAGGACACCAGGGGCTGGGGGCCGGGAGTGGGGAGTGAGTGCTGAAGGGGCACTGAGTTTCTGTTTGGAAGGATGAAAACATTTTGGGAATGGATAGTGGTGATGGCTGTACAACATAGTGTGACTGATGTCACGGAGTTGTACACTTGAAAACAGTTAAAATGGCAATTTTTTGTTATGTATATATATTTTACCACATTAAAATTAAAGAAGGAAAGGAAGGAAGGAGGGAGGAGGTGGCTGGACGGATGGAGGGAAGAAGGATGGATGGATAGGCAGATGGATGGATGGGTGGATGGGTGGATGGGTGAATGGACAGATGGAGGGATGGATGAGTGGGTGGGTAGGTGGATGGATGGATGGTAGAGAGGGAGGGAGAGAGAAAAGAAGTAAAACAAGCCATGTACACACAGCTGCTCTTTGAACCAGAAGACCTTGTTCACTGGGGGGAAGAGTCCCAGGGAAGGAGACATCCAGGTGGCCTTGAAGGCACATTCCTGCTCACCCGGCAGCTCAGCCACCTAGTCAGGTGGGGATCACACCTAAAGACTATCCCCTCTTCTAGTGTGAGGTCTCGGGTCCTGCAGACACCACTCTGTTCCCCTGGCCACCTTCTCCCATCCACCTACTGGCTCGTGTCCAGGATGGGGAAGGGAAGAGGGGCTTCCAAAGGTCCCCCCAGACAGTTCCTAGGCTGAAAGAGATGGCTAGATGGCCAGATTCCAGGAGGCTATCTCCCCTCCCAGCAGTCCCACCCCGAGACCCGGGGTTGCTGGAGACCACGGGCATGTGGCACAGACAAGGAGGGACAGCCTGCCTTGGGGCGGGGACTGGAGCCGTGCTTGGCTGTGTGGTGTCTCCAGCATATGTGTCTGAGGAAGACAAGCCAGCATGGCCCATATGTCAGTGTTATAATTAGATCTTCTCGTTTAGGCTGCAAAGGGCCAAGGTGAGTGAAACACGGATGGGGGGCAATGGGGGTGGGAGGTGGCACCTTCTGGTGTATGTGACAGACATCACCCCAGACATGGCTAGGCCCCATGTTCCCTGTCCCAGGGCATGAGCCAGACAGGGCTTCGGAGGGCAGAGTGGCCGCGGGGCTCGGGGTGGGGGTCAGGCCCGTGATGGGGGTTGAGGTCTGGGGGTCCAGTATTTTCCAGCCGTAGAACCTTTAGAGAGAACAGTGGGCATGTGCGTGTGTGAGAGAGCGAGAGTGTGTGTGTGAGCTTGTACATGTGTATATGTACATGCATGTGAGCAGAGGGAGATTAACCAGTAAGCAAGGTAGGCATGGGCTTACTCGTTTACTTACTAATCTGTAGTGCACAATTTCAAATGGGCACATCTTTCAAATCAAAGATGTAGTGAAATTGCACACTACAGATTTAGCAAGTAAGCACAACTAAGCCCTACGTACCTTGCTTATTGACTAATCCATCCCTGCATGTGAGTACACACGTGTGTAAATGTGTGTCAGTGTGTGTGTGCATGCGTGTATATCCCCAACCTTGGACCATTTAGCTGCGTATCCACATCTTGCCCCTCCCAAACACACACACTCACTCATTCACACTCACACACACTCACATACTGTCTCTCTCTCTCACACATTCTCATACACACACACATACATGTGTGTCTAATAGCTGCACGTGTGTGTGTGAGTCCCCAGCCCTGGACAAGTCAACGGTATACCCACCACTTGCCCCCTCACCGCTTACTCAACACACACAACACACACAGCACTCACACACTCACACACAAGTGTCTAATCATGGTTACACAGACGGCACGTGTCCGACAGTGGCCCGCGCGGTAACAGTCCATACTCGCTGTAACTGACAACGCTGGAAACCGCCAGCAGGGGCACGTGCCGCTCTTTCTCATGACTCCATCTCTCCTCACTGACTTAGTAAAAAACTGTTCACGCTGAGAAGGGGAGGAAGGCTTGAGTGTGGGTTCACACTGACTCCTTCCGCTGCGCTGCCTGTCTGCCCTCTCCCTGCTCTGTCTGTCTGTCTGCCTGTCTCATAGACCATACACGTCTGTCACCAGCTCTGTCCGCTACAGTGGGTCCCGAACTGCCTCCTCCCCAGCTCAGCCAGGAGTGCTGGAGGGCCGGGCCACGCCCGCTCCCACCCCATCTGCTCTCTGTCTCTCCTTCAGCTGGACCCGGGGCCCGGTGAGGGTGGGGTTGCTGTGGAGGTATTTTGTGCATGAGGTTCACATCTACAATCAGATAACTCTAAGTAAAGGAGATCACCCTCCATAATGTGGGTGGTCCTCACTCAATCAGTTGGAAGCCTTAAGAGCAAAAATTAAGATTTCCCAAGGGAGAGAGATTCTGCCTCAAGACTAACACAGAAATCCTACTAGAGTTTCCAGGCTGCTGCTTGACCCACAGATTTTGAACTTACCAGCCCCCACAACCGTGTCGGCCATTTTCTTAAAATACCAGTTGTCATCAGGTCGACAACTGACAACTCCAACTCATGGCGACCCCATGAGTATCGGAGTAGAATTGTACTCCACAGCGTTTCCAATTGCTGATTTTTTGGAAGATCACCAGACCTTTCTTTCGAGGTGCCTTGGGGTAGCCATTACACCACCCAGGGACACACACACACATATGTATATATAGGTAGATGTCTCCCGCAGGTTCTCTAATACGATACTTACAACAACCCTGTGAAGTAGGCACTATTATCATCCCGTTTTACAGATGAGGCACAGAGATGTTAACTAACTTGCCTGAGTTTCCACAGCTAGTAAGTGGTGGGGCCAGGATTCGAACCCAGGCAGCTGGCCCCAGAACCACTACATAGCCATACATCATGTGGCTGCAGATGGACATGGCTCAAAGGTGGGCGAGTGACCCCATGGGGAGGGGACACAAAGCTAGATTATCTGGGGAAAGGTGGGGAGAATGCATCTCAGGCACACACGGCAGAGGGGCGGGCCCCAGGGGTTCCCAGGGTGGACGTGTATGTGGCCGGCTCTCATCCAACTGCAGGAAGAAGTCTCAGACCGTTGGTGGTCCCTGGGTGGTGCAAATGGTTTGAGTTCGGCTGCTAACCTAAAGGCTGGTGGTTTCAACCTACCCGGCAGCACCAGTAAAGAAAGGCCTGATGATTTCCTTCCATAAAGATCACAGCCTAGAAAACCTTATGGAGCAGTTCTACTCTGTCACATGGGGTAGCAATGACTCAGAATTAACTCAGCAGCACAAGACACCAATAACAACAACATATAAATGTTTGGAGTCCCTGAGCAGTGCAAATGGTTAACAAGCTCTGCTGATAACCGAAAGACTGGAAGTTCGAGTCCACCTAGAGAGCCTTGGAAGAAAGACCTGGCAGTCTACTTCCGAAAAATCAGCCACTGAAAACCGTATGGGGCACAGGTCTACTCTAACACGGATAGGGTCATCATGAGTTGGAATCGACTCGACAGCAACAGGTTTACGGGTGCACAGTATACAGCAGTGAAAAAGAATGACCCCTAAGTCCTTCACATAACACAGAAGCACCTCACAAACATACTGCCAGGCCAAAAAGCAAGCTGCACAAAACCAATTGATCCTCATTGTTCACGGATTCCGTATTCACAAATTCACCTATTTGCTAAAAATACTCGTGGTGCTTCCCGAGGTCATTCGCAGACAGGGCGGAAACTTCCCAGCAGTGGTCAAACAAAGCCACTCAGTATCCACTGATTCAGTATTGGTGGGGATTTTATAGACCATAGCTTCTGAGGATAATGAGAATTACCTGTACCTGCGGCATCATACCTCACATTGGAAGCTTAAAAACCCACCATACAGCATCATGGATTACTTGAAATCGACTCGACAGCAACAGGTTTGGTTTTTTTTTTTGGGAGGGGTTCCTACAAATATAGTAAAAATGTAAAAAATGTGAGAGATTAACAGTTACAGATTTAGGAAACTGGTTCCCTCAAGAGGGAGGCGGAGAGCACGTGAGTGGGGTGCACAAGGAGCCTCCCGTGCACGGGATTTTATTGTAAATTGAGGGTGGTGTGAAGATCCAGGTATTCACAGTATTATTTTTTACACCTTTGCCGTATTAAATCTTTCATATTTAATGAAAGATTTATTAGAGATTTCTTAAATATTTGAGATGTCTTAAATATTTCATAATACATTTTAGAGTGTTTTGAAAAGGAATGGGCTGCAGTGTAAGACTGAGCTCCCCATTGTTGGAGGTGTGCAAGGGGAGGCAGGATGTCAGGGAGGGCACTCAGCGCTGAAGGAGGTGGACTAAGGTGAAGGATAACATCAGACTCATTCCTGGACCCAAATCTGGGGCCCTGATTCAGCAGGTCTAGGGTAAGACCCAGGCATCTGTATTTTTAAGAAGTGTCCACTAGCCTGGCTGGCCTTTGGGGCACCTTCCTGGTCTACACAAGTTTCCCGGAGGAATTTACTGCCCCAGAACCTGAACTCCTAAAGCTCCGTGCAAAGGGCCTTTGACACTGAGCGGTGCAAAGCTTCCCATTGTACAGGTGGAAACGCCAAGCACCAGAGAGGGGAAGGGGCCTTCTCAGAATCACTGGGAGCCTGGGGTAGTGGGGGACTTGAACCCAGGCCTTCTTCCCAGTCCAGTGTGTCCCCTATGTCATGGGTAGAAACTAGGAACAGTTTCCCAAATTCCAGGACGACAGAGCTGTGGTGTTGGGGCAGTCCTACCTTGGTACACCTTCTCAGACCCCAAGTGTCTCCGGCCAGGTCCAGGATCCTACCAGGTACCGAGGGACTGAACCTGGCGGCTCAGCAGGCACACAGCTTGGTGCCCTGTGAATGGTTCTCATGAGAGGCTAAGTTCTCACCTCCCAAAGCTGATCGCTTTGATGCTCCAACATTTCTTCATCCGTTTGACAGAGTTTTAAGCACCTGGTTCAGTGGTAGAATTCTCACCTCCCACGTGAGAGACCGGGGTTCAATTCCCAGCCAATGCATCTCATGCACAGCCACCACCCATCTGTCAGTGGAGGCTTGCATGTTGCTGCAATGCTGAATAGGTTTCAGAGGAGATTCCAGACTAAGATGGACTAGGAAGAAAGACCTGGCAATCTACTTCCAAAAATCAGCCAATGAAAAACCTATGGATTGCAACGGTCCAATCCGCAACCAATCATGGACATGGCACAGGACCTGGCAGCGTTTCGTTCCGCGGTGCCTGGGGTCGCCGTGCGTCGGGTCGATTCAACGGTAGCTAACAACAACAATGCACTAGGCGTCAAGCTTGCGCTGGGCACAGAAAACAGGGTGAGCTGGACAGCAAGGCCCTGCCCACGCTGTGCTTGGTGCAGTTCACCTGAGTGTTCAGGCTGAAAGAACCTCCCATGGCACTGAATTGTACACGTACAACAGATTGAAATGACAAGTAGTTTGTTACATGTATTTCACCACAATAAAAAAAAGTCTTCAAGATAAAGAGAGAGGAAGAACCTCCCAACTTCAGCTTCACCCTCTGGGAGCCTGCACTCATTGACTTCAGCCCAGAGAGGGGAAGGGATTTTCTTCGGGTCTCACATCGAGGTGTGGCAGGACCAGGCCTGGTTCTCCTGACCCCTCCGCAGAGTGGCTCCTCTGTACCCCCTGATGAGCCTGGCTGGAGCCCCCACGGCTGCAGAGTCAGGGGGAGGGTGAGCGAGCCATTAGCCCTGGAGGCGGTTTCCTTCTGCCCACTCTTCCCCTCTCCACTGCCCAACAGGAGCGCTGGAGCGGAGTGGCTGAGAGCTCAGGGCTCCGCAGACGGACGGACGTCAGCCTTGGGCAAATTGCTCAATCTCACCATTCTTCTGCTTCCTCTTCTAAAAGCCTGCAGCTGCCTCCCAGGCTATAGAGGAGATTCATTACAAATAACACCAGCTAGCTTCTACCGAATGTTTCATTTTACAAGTGCCGGCACAAATGTATTAAATGCTATCATGTATGTGTAGCCACACAAGGAGATAATCTTACTATCATTCTCATTTGATAGATGAGGAAACTGAGGCACAGGGAGATCAAGTGACATACTAGTAAGTGGCACAGCTGGGCCAGGGACCCAGGCCGATGGCTGTGGGCTTCCTTCTGACCACTAGGCTACCCAGTCATCTGAGTAACAAGATCTGAGTTAACTCTCAGTACGCAGTTGTCTGTGTTATCTAATAAAAGTAATCAGGATAGCCTACTCTATGGAAAGGAGCCCCGGTGGCACAATTGTTAAGGGCTCGGCTGCTAACCAAAAGGTCGGCAGTTCAAATCTATTAGCTGCTCCTTATAAACCCTATAGGGCAGCTCTACTCTGTCCTGTAGGGTCGCTATGAGTCGGAACCAACTCGACTGTACATAACAACGACTCTATAGAAAAGGCCTAAGTACTAAGATGGAGGAGTGAGGGGAGGGGGAGGAGGAGACCCAGCCACAGGATAGGGAGGGGTGGTCTCTAAGGTCCCCAACGCAATGGAGCAGGAAGGGGTCTTTGAAGGTCTCAGGTAGTACCCCAACCCAACAAGGCTCCTAGTATACAACACTGGGACAAAGGGCCATCTGGTCTACCACCTGCTCAGTTAGGTAACCAGTTAACCATGCTGCAGTTAAGTCAATTCCAATTCATGGTGACCCCATGTGTGTCACAGTAGAACTGTGCTCCACAGGGTTTTCAACAGCTGATTTTATTGAAGTAGATCGCCAGACCTTTCTTCTGAGGACCCTCCGAGTAGACTCGAACCTCCAACCTTTGGATTAACAACTGAGAATGTTAACCATTTGCACCACCCAGAGACTCCTGCCCGGTTAGGTAGGGCTAGGTTATTGAAGATGGCTTCCCTTTCATTCATGCCACAAACACACATGTTCACACCCAGGGCACACAGCCTCAGGGTGTTCTCTGCTGTGCCTCGTAGGGGCTGGCATGGTCCCCACTCCTGGAACATATGGGGCTATGGGGGTGCATGCTACCTGCTGCCCCTTTCCTGAGACTGGCCAGGCCTCCCTGCAGGCACATGAGGTGAGCTGGGAGGCCTCTGGGGAAATCGAAGTGGGCAGAGAGAACCTGTGGCCCAGTTGGGGATTCAGCCCTACAAGAGTGATGGGCAGAGGCCTGAGGCTCCAGGGACCACTGCTTTCCCCCTGGTGGGGAGACCGGGTGGGGAGTGGGGCTTAAAAGGAGAGGGCTGCCAGGGACAACTCCAGACAGCCACAGGCTCACCAGAGAATCCTGCCACGGTGCTGCCAGGTCTCTCATTTCTGGGCTGAGAAACAAGAGGAGCCCAAGACACTTTAGGGGGACCCAGGATACTGTGTATGGAGGGCCAGAGCTAAGGCTTACGAGGTAAGGGGGCAGAAGCCTCCTGCCTCCCCAGCGATCTGTTCCTTGCCTGCTCAAAGAGCTTAGAATCCCATCATTGGAGAGGACTCCTCCAGGCTTGATGTGTCTGTGATTTTCGAGAATATTCTACACATCTGCCAATATGCCTGGGAAGGGCACCTTCATTAGAGACTCGAGTCAGCAGCCCTATCTAAGCACAGCTCTTCTTTCTGTTGGCTGGTTGGGTGACTGAGTACGTCACTTACCCTCTCTGAACTCCTGGCTTCTCACCTGAAGAATGGGGATCAAAACTCCTGGCTGCTTACCCACTTCAAGCAAACAGACAGTAACCGACTCCGAACCACATGCCAGATGCTGTGTGGGTTGATGGGGCCCTGCCCTCTTGGAGCTTCTGGTCTGGTGGGGAAGACAGAATTTCAACAATGACGAGTGTGATATGGATTGTGAAAGAGAAACAGAAGGGCTGGTGGGGAGTTATGGATTGAATTGTGTCCCCCAAAAATCTGTGTTGAATTCTGGCCCTTCACTTGTGGATGCGATCCTGTCTGAAAATAGGGTTTTTCTTTTGTTATGTTAATGAGATCATACCAGTGTCAGATGGATCCTAAACCTAATCACTTCTGAGCGATAAACAGCCTAGAATAAACACAGAGACACACACAGGGAAGTCAGACGCTATGTGAGGATCATCTAAAAGCCCAGGAATGCCTGGGGCTACTGACAAGGAAAGAATCGACATGGCTGAGATGCTGATTTGGACTTTCAGCTCCCAAAACTGTAAGAAAATAAATTTCTGTTCTTTAAACCCACCCACTTGTGGTATTTGTGTGACAACAGCACTGGGAACTAGGTGACATGGACAGAAGGTCAGCCAGGGGATTTAATGAGGTCTACTGGGCCTGCTATGAATCAGAATTGACTCAAAGGCAATGGGTTTGAGTTTTGTTTTTTTCCAGTGGGCCCAGGAGGTACCTGGGTGATGCAAATGGTTTGCACTCGGCTACTAACCAAGAGACTGGAGGTTTGAATCCACCCAGCAGTGCCATGGAAGAAAGTCCTGGCCATCTACTTCCATAAGATCACAGCTATGGACCACAGTTCTACTCTGACACATATCGGGTCACCATGAGTCAGAGCTGACTCCATGGCAATGGGTTAGTGAGTCCAAGAGGGTGTCCCTAAAGAGGTGACATTTCTCCTGAGACTTAGAGAGAGAACTCAGCCATGAGAAGGTGGCTGGTGAACAAGGTACAGACGGGGGACCGGGTGTGTGAGACGCTAAGGAAGGCCAGGACAGCTGGGACGTGGAGGGTGAGGGAGACTAAGTGGGGTTGAGAGGAGCCTGGCGGGACTCAGGCCTGCTGAGAGCTTTGATCTTATCCCAAGGGCCCTGCTGAGGAGTTAGGATCTTATTTCAAGGGTAATAGGGAGCCCTGGTGGTGCAGTGGTTAAGTGCTCGGCTGCTAACTGAAAGGTTGGCAGCTTGAACCCACTAGCCACTCTGCAGGAGAAAGATGTGGCAGTCTGCTTCTGTAAAAATTTACAGCCTTGGAAACCCTATGGGGCAGTTCTACTCTGTCCTATAGGGTCACTGTGAGTCGGAATTGACTTGACGGCAATGGGTTTCAGGGAGCCACTGAAGGTTTAGGCAGAGAGGAGGTACAATCACCCTGGCTCTTGACGGAGAACGGACTGTTGAGGGGTAACAGACGTGCAGAGAATGGTGAGGAAGGCGCCACGGTCTTTTGAGGGAGAGACAGTGGTGGCCTGTGCAAAACAGCAAAGGGAAGTGGAGTTAAGAGACACAGACACCCCACAGAAACGCATACAAACATGCACAGAAAGAATGAACTACCTTTAGCAGCACTCCCTTTAAGAGCCCAAACTGCACATTACCCAATGCCCATCAACAGGAGAATGGATAATCTACTGTGGTGTGTTCACACAACGGAACAGAATAATAAATACAGCGATCAAAATGACCAAACCATCACGGCACACAACATGAATCCAGGTCACAAGCATAACGCTGGGTAAGCCATTTACAAAAAGTTCAAAAAGGACAAAAAGATGTTGTTAGAAGTCACGGTAGTGGTTACTCGAGGGCAGTGACTGGAAGCGGACATGAGGGGGCTTCCGGGGGGCTGGTGACATTGTGTTTCTTGATCCAGCTGCTGGTGACCTGTGCGTGTTCAGTTTGTGAAAGTTTAAAAGGAGCCCTGGTGGCGCAATGGTTAAGTGCTTGGCTGCTAACTGGAAGGTCGAAGGTTCGAACCCACCCAGTGGCTCCACAGGAGAAAAGAGCTGGTGATCTGCTCCCATAAAGATTATAGCCCCACGGGGCAGTTCTACTCTGTCCTATAGGGTCGCTGAGTCAGAATCAACTCAACAGCACCCAACAACAGCACTGAGCTAAAGACACTCAAATATACGCTTTTCTGTATGTGTTACACGCCAATAAAAAAATTTCAAAAACAGAGAAAGGAGATGTTTAGGAGGTCAAGTCAACATAAGCTGGTGATTTACTGGATGCTGGGGAAGAACAAGGAGTACGATGACCAAGCAACAGACGGGTGGTGCTCAAGTCAGGCCAGACTGCAGGAGAGGGGCAGGTTGGAGAGAGCCGGGGTGGGGGGTAGATGGAGAGCTGGAGCAGTCATAGCCCTGCCGGTTTTGAGGTGCCTGTGACACGGGAGAATGGGGAGATGCCCAAGGCTGGGCAAAGAGGACTGGGCAGAGCTGGAGACTGCGTGGCTGCTTGCATGATGCCTTGCTGTAACACTGGGCAAGTGTAAGGGCGCCCGGGAAAGGGCTCAGGGTAGCGAGAAGGAAGGACGGACAGAGGTTTTAGGAGAACCAACATTTGAGGGGGAGCTGAGATGGCAGAACCTAGGGAGGACTGAGAAAGTGTCCAGAGGTAGGAGGAAGCTGGATGCCCAGAAGCTGCTTCCAGACAGAGGGACCAGTCCAGGATGTGTACGTGGGAGCACTTTGGAAAGAAGGCGGCCGTAATCATTGTGATTCTGACTTTAGAGATGAGCTTGGATCAAGTCCTGGGTCCCTAACCCCAAGTTTCCCAAGTGAGCACCATTCCTAACACCCTTCCCTAATGTCTTCTCAGCACGTATGACACATGAGAGCAGTGGTGGCTCAGTGACAGAATGCTCACCTCCCACACAGGAGACTCCTGGCCAGTGCACCTCATGCACAGCCATTACCCATCTGTCAGTGGGGGTGTCCTGCTAAGAATGCTGAACAGGTTTCAGAGGAGCTTCCAGACTAAGACAGACTAGGAAGAAAGGCCCGGCAATCTACTTTCAAAAACCTGCCAATGAAAACCCTATGGATCACAAGGGTCCGATTCATAACCAGTCACGGGACGGCGCAGGACTGAGCAGCGTTTCGTTCTGTTGTGCATGGGGTCACCATGAGTCAGGGTCGACTTGATGGTAGCTAACTGCAACAACAGTGACAATATTTCAGTGCCTGAAACAAGAGGAAGAGTTCAATGTGTATGGTGCCAGTAACACTGTATTCAGAACCAGCTGCAACAGACGTGGCCCCAGGCTACGAAGGGCTCAGAGTGCAGTGAGAGGGACGGGGTGATGGGCTGAGGACTGGGGGACAAGATGAACATGTGCAGAGAGACCAGGTGCCCACGCTGTGAGCTAGCAAAGAGGGATGGCGTGGGGCGGCAGGGGCCCAGGGAGGGGTGTCCAGACTGGACCCTGGCTGAGGAAGGGGGCCCTGGAGGGAGGGGTGGGGGCCGCCTCTCCCAGATCTAGCCGGTTGGTGGGACAGGGTAGCCTCTCAGGGGTGGAGAGGAGCGAGCGGGCATTGTTCAGCTGTTCCCGCCCCCCTACACCCCATCCTGCACCAAGCCCTGGTGTACACGGTGCTCTGAAGAAGTTATGTTCATGACCTTTCTCATCTGGAAGCCCTCCTCTCTACCCCTTCAAGTCTTGCCCCCTTCCCTCCTGGAAGCCACTCTGAGCTCTTGTCTCCTCCTCTGAGTTCTGCATGCATGCACACTTCCTGACTCAGAGGGTCTCCCAGGGGCAGGGCTGGGACCCCAGCTCCCCTGGATCCTCTTCTGGCAGGAGCACATAGTAGGACCACCAGAGCACATGGTGGGATCACAGGGGCACACAATGGAACCACCAGGGCACATAGTGGGACCACAGGGGTGCACAGTAGGACTGCAGTACATACAGTGGGACCACCGGGGCACACAGCAAGACTGCAGGGGTGCACAGTGGGACCACAGGGGCATGGGAGCACCACTGGGGCACACAGTGGGACCAAAGAAGCACAGCAAGACTGCAGCACATGCTTGCAGACTGGTCACATTGGCCTTGCCTCCACCCAACCCAACCCTTAGGAGCCCTGGGGTGTCAGCTGAGAAACCCTGTAATTTTCAGCCAAGCTGCAAACAGCCAGCTGGGGACTTTCGAGCGTTCAAGACAGGATCAGCCAGGAGTAGCCTGGCCAGGGATGGGCAAACAGCCCCCGACAGGCCACCCCAAGCAGCAAGCTGCCTGGCAAAGAGAATGTGCTCAGATCCTGGGGTTTGGCTGTGTGACTTTGGGCAAGCTGCTCGACCTCTCTCCACCTCCGTTTCCTGGGCTGTGAACAGCATCAACGGCACCCATCACACAGGTGTGTTAAGTGAGCCCGTGAGCAGAAAGGGCCAAGTGCGGCCCGGTGCATAGTTAGGTGCTCAGCGAATGCGTCCTTGCTGCTCCCGTCTGATCTTTGCTGGCCCTCCCTCTGTGGTTTATTTTCTGGCAGAGAGCTCTCTCCCGGAGCTCTGGGCTGTGTCTCCCCACATCAAATCACTGAGAGGAAAACAACAGCCCTCCCTGTCTGCTGATTCCCCTCCTGGCTCCCGTGCTGCCCCAGCCCGTTCCCCATCCTGTTCTTCTCCCCGACTCCCTGCAGCTCCCGTCACCCCCGCGGCTGCCAGCAAGCCCAGTCTTGGCACCAGACTTCCCGCCCAGGGCTTCTGCTCCCCGCACACTCCCTGACCCACACTGGTGGTGGGATTCATTGCTCGCTGGGTGGGGCTGAGGGAGCGACGCTTCAGCCTCAGCTGTGAGTCACTGGGGCTGAGTGCACAGAGGGGAAATGGACGCACAAGGATGCTCATGCATGGGCACATGTGTGCAGGATGTGGACATCTATGCACATGTGTGCAAGGATGTATGTACAGGATGTTCACATGGGCAATGCATGAACAGTGCATATGTGTGCAGGTATGTGTGTGCAGGATGCAGACATGGATGTACATGGACAGTGCACACATGAATGTACGTGTGTAGGATTGCACAGGCAGAGCACATTGCAGGTATGTGTGTGCAGGATGTGCACATGAACAATGCATGAGCAGTGCACATGTGTGCAGGTACATGTGTGCAGGATGTGCACAGGCAGTGCACACATGCGCAGGTACACATGGGCAGGATATGCACATATGCAGTGCATGAACAGTGCACATGTATGCAGGTATGTGTGTGCAGAATATGCATATGGGTGGTGCATGTGCACATGTTTACACACGTGCAGACACACGTGCACGCACAGACACACATCCTCGGTCAATATCGGGAAACAGGAAGGCAGGTGAAGGCTCTCTCTGGAAGAGGATCTGAGGGAGAGATAAACTCAGTGGGCTGAAAGGGCTCCAACATCCACGAGTCCTGTCAGCTCACCAGGTGCTGGCCCAGGAGGGGGCGCTCTGTGCCTGGGGAGGGGGTGAGCCTTGGGGCCTGGGCCTCCCCAGCAGGTGCCACTCTGACCTGGACCATCTGGCCCTGGGAGCAGCAGCAGGGAAGACAACGTTGGCCAAGTGGGGTGGGCAGGAGGGGAGAGGGAGGGAGAAAGAGATGCTGCAGGCACATCCAGTATGCCAGGGACTTCTCACTCATTTAATCAGAGACCCCTATTTCACAGATGACTGACACAGAGCCCCAGGGAGAAGGTTAAGTGACTAGTCCCTGACTACACAGCTCAGTAGCAAAGGAAGCCACATTTAAACCTGGGGCTTGGGTTTGGTCCCCTGCACTGGGTGCCAAGAGAAGTGGCCAGAGGCCAGAGGCCAGAGGTCAGAGGCAGGAGGGAAGGTCGCGAGGAGAGGAGAGCAGAGGCAGCTCTGTTTGGAAGTTCCAGGTAGGCAGCCCTGCAAGGACTGGGCTGGGACCTGAAGATGGGAAGCTCTTGCAGCGGCCTGGGAAGCCTGGGTCTACAGGGAGGGAAAATGGGGACAGAGGCAGGGGCTGCACCCATCATGGCAGCAGGAGCCAGGTGTGGGGTGGACTAAGGAAAGAAGGAGGATCCCAGCTGGGGGAGGGAGGCTCTTCCTGGAGGGTGCCCTGGGACAGGCTGTGATTCATTCTACAAATGCCAGCACAAGGGCAGGGGTCTCCTGCCTGGCACATAGTAGGCAACTAATAAGCTTTTAGAAAAAAAAAAATTCATTGCCCACAGTGGGCAAGAGAATGGGTTCAGGTGCCTGCTATTGTTTTCATGATAACAAGGAACAGACTTCACTGGCATACTCCTTTTCCCTTTGCCCCTGCGTCCTTTTTCCTGCCTAAGATACACATATGATGTCTGGAGCCACAGCAGCCATACTGAGACCATGAGGACAAATGCTAAGGATGGCCGAACAGGAAGCTATGAAGAGCCTGGATCACTGACAACTTCCTTGGGCTGTGCACCAGCCCCACTGCCACCCTCTTTACATGAGAAAAATGAACACGCTGTTCTGGTGGCACAATGGTTAAGCACTCAGCTGCTAACGGAAAAGTTGGTGATTTGAACACACCCAGTGGCTCTGCAGGAGAAAGACCTGGCAATCTGCTCCCATAAAGATTACAGCCTAGAAAACCCTACGGGGCAGTTCTACTCTGTCACATGGGGTGGCTATGAATCGAAATCAACTTGACAAAATGAAACAACAACAATACAAGGGTAAACCAGACTGTGGTCGGGCTTCTGTTTTATGCAGCCAAACACAATCCCTAGCTGACACAGCACAAAATAACGCTGAATCATTTTATTCGAAAGATATTCTCTTTTCAATGCTTGTGATGACATCAGAGAGAAAGTCTCTGGTCGGGGTGGGTAAGTCTTGAACACCTCAGCACACGGGCTGCTCTCATTTTTTAATAAAGCGTTGGCGGGCCTTGGGCTCCGAGCCTCCTTCGGGCTCCAGCATCCAACTAGAATTTAATAACGCTGTTTTGTTTCCACTGAATTTATTTTTATGATTATGAATTCTATTTATGGAGAGTGAGGCTTGTTTGCCATTTGTAGTAGTGCTATAAAGCTTCCCTTTTAAATAAATGTATTTAAGTTTTTAAAAAGTGAATTGATTTAAAGAGAAAAATGGCAAGGAAACAGTTATACGGGGTGCAGCAAACATGGGGAGGAGGTACATGCTGGGAGATTCTAGCTGGGGAGACCTGGGGAGGGGCTGCATCTCTGCCTTCTGGGTGGTCTGTCCAGCCTGAAGGCAGGGGGATGGATGAGTTGACCTCTGGGGCTGGGGGCCCTTTAGAAGGTGACAGCCCCACAGAGTGGTAATGAGCTTGAAGGCAGGGGCTCGCAGGTCCCAGCAGGCTTTGAAGGTGTCCTGGAAACCAAGCCACTAACTCAAAGCTCTAGGTTCCTTCCAGACCGCCTGTGTGAGGTCCAACTTCAAAAGTGGAGCTCGGGGAGCCGGCGTGACCTTTTGCTAATTAGCTCGGGCTGTTTGCTCTGTAGCTGCCAGCTGATCTCTGGACAGCGGCTTGACACACTCCAGCCACAGGGCCTGTCACCGGCCAGCAGATAAATAGCACTGTTCCTTGGAAGGGTGGGGGAGGGGAGAGGGGCCTGATGGCATGTGGGCGAGGGACAGGCAGACAGGGAGGGTGGGCTGTGAGCTGATTTGCAGGGACACCTGGGGCAGGTGTCATGACAGCTCACACTGAGGCTTACCAGCTCCTCCGCCGTGGGGGGCATCAGCCCATTTCTCAGAGAGGGAAGCCAAGGCCTAGGGATGGGGAGGGCCCTGCAGAGGGAGTGCTAAGCTCCAGCTCTCCTGACTCCCACCACGCCTCCCACCCTGCCCACCAGACCAGGGACAGTTGCATTTGTGACTCTGTCCCTGGTGCTGAACACAATGCCGGGCTGGGAGCTGGGCTGTGTCAGACAGGTCACCTGGGGTCGTCAGAACACACAGAAGGTTCCCTTCTGGAATCTTAGTCATTGTTTAAACAAGAGCAACTTCCAGGCACAAGACTTTCGTACCAGGAAATGGAGGAGGAGGCAGCAATCAGGGAAGTTCAGAAACTTCAACTCACAGAATGACAACCTGTTATATCTGGAAGGGAAACAATGTGTCCCAATGCCCAAGCTCCTGAGAAAGATTTAGATACAATCTGGGTTGCCACCTGCCTCCTTAGGTAGAAAACATCCCCTCCATTCATTCAACAAACATTTATTCAGTGTCTACCACCTGCCGGCGCAGGAGACTCGTGGAAGGAACGAATTGCCTGGAGTTGAGTGAGAGAAAAGACAAGATGAGTAAGCTCGTCAGGGGCCCATGGGCCAAGGCACAGGGGAGAACCGCCAGGTTGTGGAGATGCTGGGAAGCTGAGTCTGTGGTGGGCTTGGAAGATGCAAATCTCTGGAAGGAAGGAGAGAGCCGAATTTCTCAGGCATCATCTTCGAGCTCTGCCAGGCATTCACTTCATGCTTACCGTTGTTAGTTTTCATGGAGTGGACTCTGACTCACAGCAACCCCGTGTGTGCAGAGAACTGTGCTCCACAGGGTTTTCAAAGCTGTGATCTTTCAGGAGATTGCTAGGCTATTCTTCTGAGGCACCTCTGGGTGGGTTCAAACCACCAAACTTTCAGCTAGTAGTTAGTGCTTAATCATTTGTGCCACCCAGAAGACTCTACTTAGGAATGTGGCAATACCAATCGCTGTTCACTGACCTCCTACTTGGCGCAGATAATTCATACGTCTCCCTAAAGCTCGCCTGATGGGAGAGGCCTGATTATCTCCATTTTACAGATGGACAAAATGGAGTTTGGAGGTGATACAGGACATACCCAGCATGCCACATCTAAAAATCAGCAGACCCACCCCAGGCTCACCCCCTGCCCCACTTCCATGCTCCAGGCCACCAGACCCAGTGTGGACCCCCGAGACTGCCCGGCGGGGGAAACTTAAGGTGGAACACCAAGCAGGACAGGAGAGAGCCCAGCCTAATCGATCACGTTGTGGTCCCTGGTTCACGTATTCCCGGGGGAGGACGTATGGGAATCTTCTCCCAAATACAAAAGGGGCATCAAGTTTGGCAGGGCTTAAGAAGGAAAGCCACCCCTACTTGTGTGTTGCTGGGATGCTGGAAGCTGTGCCACCAGTACTTCAAACACCAACAGGGTTACCCATGGTGGACAGGTTTCAGTGAAGCTTCCAGACTAAGACAAAGTAGGAAGAAATGCCTGTCAATCTGCTTCTGAAAATCAGCCAATGAAAATCTTACGGATCACAACAGAACAGTGTCCTGCTCCCTTGCTTTGGACAACGTCATCAGGAGGGGTCAATCACTGGTGGAGAACGTCACGTTTGGTGAAGCAGAGGGCCAGCAAGGGCAAGAGAGACCCTTGGTGAGATGGATTGGCACAAAAGCTGCAACAATGGACTTGAACATACTGGCATTTGTGAGGATGACACAGGACCAGGCAGCATTTTGTTCTGTTGTACATAAGGTCGCCATCAGTCAGAGTCGACTCAGCGGCAGGTAACAACAGCAGGGGAGGGAGCGAACCCCGAATCGGAGGGAGGATAGGACCACAGACAGGGCAGAGGCAGGGCTGACATCTGGGTCCCTGCAGACCCTGGCTTGGGTGGGGCAGCTCGATGTGCTGCAGGAGCACCAGGCTGGGACCAGAGCACCTGAGTTCTAGTCCCAGCTTTGACAAGATTTTTCTGGGTGACCTCAGGGAGCCCCTTCCTTCTATACAATGAGAAAGCTGGATTCAGGATCCACAAAGTGTCTTCTGAGTCCCTGGGTGGTGCAAACGGTGAACACACTTGGCTGCTAACCAAAAGGGTGGAGGTTCGAGTCCACCCAGAGGTGCCTCAGAGGAAAGGCCTGGTGATCTACTTCCCAAAAATCAGCCACTGAAAACCCTATGGAGCACAGCTCTACTCCGACACACATGGGGTCGCCATAAGTCAAAGTCGACTCAACAGCAACTGGCTTTTAAAGGTGCCTTCCAACCCTAATATTCTAGAACCTCAAGGCTGTAGAGTGGGTCAGGGTAATGCACAGTGGTGAGTCAAGGGTGGGGGGGGCTGGGGAACAGCTCTCCCATCCCCAGGAGGGAAAGAGTATGTTATTACTGAAGTTGTTTAGATTCACCAGTATGTAGCGAAAATGAAAGGCAGGCCAACTTCAAGGTAGTTTTATGACTGTTTTAAATTCTTCAGACAATGCTTTCCTTTCTGCCTGCACCAGAGCAAACACTAGCACCTCTCTGCCCCTGGCACACCACTGCCTCCCAGCCTTCGCCTGGAGGAAGGAGGAAGAGGTGATGAAATCAACAGTGAACTGGGAGTAAGAGACAGGGGTCTATCCTCAGATCTGACTGAATACTGTATAACACCCCCCAGGTCTCAGTTTCCCCACCTGTAACACGAGGCAGCTCAGATCATGATCCCTGAGAGCGTCCCAGATCAGAGACGGTTCAAGACATTGGCAGGGCAAGCTGTGCATGGAACACCACCCTGCCCAGCCCTGGTAGACTTTTAAATCACTGCTATAGGGATACAGGGCAAGGGAACAGGATAAAACCCAGAACATGAGGTCCTTTGGAGTCTTTCCAAATTGTCATCTTGAGAAACCTCATCTAAAGCTAAGGAGAACTCTGGGGAGACACCTGGTAAGCAGCCATCGGCCCACTAGCTGAAAAAGTGTGCCTTTGGGGGTTCTAGAAGGAGTCTCTGTTCCCCCATGTGATGAAGGAGAGAGCCTCAAACTTCCCAAGCGCCTTCCTCTCACAGTCCATCCAAACCAGCAGAGCATAAACATCATAACCACCTTAAACAGACTCAATATACGGAATTCTTTAATGCCTGAATACAGCAGACAAGCCATCTGTTGAGAAAACGCAAAGCCTAAAAGCCAAAGACTTTTCAATGTACTGTGTCATTTATCAACAGCATCTCCTGCTGGTCAAGTGGGATAGTACAACCCAGCTCTATTAGACAAGGAAAATCCCAGATAACAGGACCTGCATATGAGCTCACTTTGAAAAATGCAGAGTTAGAATCCTAGAACTGGGAGAAGTACTTACGGTGGAGAAATCCCAGGGACAGCTGACAAAAGAGGGTGTACCTGCATATTTCTGAAAAATGCTCTAGAAAAAGAACTCCTCCAGCTACCATCCAGCTGGCACGTAATACTCCCAACGGGCTCAGGATGGCTGAACCATGCAATATCTGACATGACATTGGGATGGTAGCCTCAAATCCCCTTATTCACCTAGGTTTTCAATTCAGAATGCTCAATAACTGTCTTCCACATAAGCTCTGTTTCCAAATACATAATGTAAGTCAATACTAACACTCGCCATGTTATACATGTGGTAGTTTTGTACTCTAACACACTGTACCACATCTATTCTCATAAAGTGGTGGAAGATGAAATCTCCCTTTTTAGCCCTTAGAGCTGCCCCTGATTTGTCGGGTGAGGATAAGGGAGAGGCCCTAAGCACTGCCACCACCTACTTAGACCATTCCAAGGTTCCCAGACACCCCAAAGCTCCTCTTGTCACCTCCTGAGGCAGCCCCTTCAGTTGTTGCTCACTCTGACATCTGAAGGGCAAATCCTCTGAGCAGCAGCCCATCCCTAAAGAATGTTTGTTTCTGCAGGATATCTGGATCTGGCCCCATCTCATTCCTGGTCTGTCGTGTGACCCTGGGACACCTGCCTCACAGGTCACTGAGAACTGCCCCACTCCTTGGGCTGACAGTCATATGAGCCAAGAGTAGCCCTTACCTTGGAGTCAGGGCCCGCCCATGACCTGGCACATCTGAGGAGGACAGGCTGGTGGGCTCCTTCCCATAGGGGTCATGAACATCTTCTACTTATCTCAGGACACAGAAGAACAGCATGGGCCCAGACCAATCATAGGACAACGGTCACCAGGGCAGCTTCAACTGCATGGAGACAGAGAAGGGAATAGCAGGTAAGATGGGAGGTGAGTAAAGCATCTTATAGCCATCTCAACTATCAGAAGATCTGATCTGCAGAGTCACAGAGACACAAGGACATGGGTCAATGGGGACACTAATACACAGGGACACTGGTCCATAGGGACACGTGTGTACATTTCAATGTATGTTAAGTTCTACTGCAATAAGCAAACAGAGAGGCTAGGGGACTTCCTGATACACACAGTGGACTGACACAGGGAGGCTGTTATGGGGTGAATTGTGTCCCCCAAAAAGAAGCTGAAATCCTAACCCCTGTACCTGTGAACTTGACCTTCTTTGGAAAGAGGGTCTTTGAAGATGTTATCAGTTAGGTTAACAGGAGGTCACAGTGGAGTAGGGTAGGTCCTGATCAAATCTGACTGTTGTCCTTATAGAAGAGACACAGAGGGAAAACGGCTATCTGACAACAAAGATATGCTGCAGCTGCAAGCCAAGGAACGCCTGCGGCTACCAGACACTGAGAGACAAGGAAGGGTCTGCCCCTGGAGCCTTCAGAGAACACAGCCCTGCTGACACTCTGATTTCGGACTTCTGGCCTCCTGAACTGTAAGACAATAAATTTCTGTTCTTATCAGTCCCCTAGGCTGTGGTCCTGTTACGGCCACCCTAGGACACTAACACAGAGGCATATACCAATGAGGGCAAAGGGAGGGGAGAGGAAGAGAGCAACCCCATGGCGGAGCATGGAAGGGGCTGGACCTGTGGTCACTGATGCCGAGCCCAGCTTTCTCCACTCTGCAGTGACCAGGTGTTGGGGTGGTATGGCGGCTGAGAGCCACCCGAGCAGGGGAAGGGCCTCCAGGACTCCAGCCCTGGAGGCTCTGTAGACAGGCAGATCAGTGGGAGCACGACATTCAACTCCTGTTGAAGCCCCCTGACCTCCCTGGGATGGAGGCACATGAGGCATCAGAGGCACGGCTGGCTAAGCAAGAACCCCAGGCCAACTGGTCAGAATTGCTGCCTCCCAACAGGGTTCTCTCCCATGCCTCCCTCACCCACGGCACCTACAGCTTGGGAGTGGGGTTCACCAGATGCCTAGTCAGCCAAAGAATCCAGAAAACTAAGTCAGGAAACAGGCTGTAGGTCTATGGCCTGGCTCTGTGGCAGATACAATGAGGGCGTGACCTTGGGCAAGTCACTTAAGGACTCTGAGGCTCCTCACCTGCCCACAAGGTTACATCATTCATTCATCCAATCAGTCACACTAATTCATTCATTCACATCCATTCATTCATTCACACTCCATTTGAACTCCTTCATTCATTCACTCATTTGTTCATTTACTCACACTCCTTCATACATTCACTCACTTATTCATTCACACTCATTTGTTCACTAACTCATGCATTTATTCACTTCACTCATTCACATTCGTTTGTTCATTCACAGGCATTCACTCATACCCCTTCATTCACACTCACACATTCATTCACTCATACTCATTCATTCATTTACACTCCTTCATTCATTCATGCTCATCTATCCACACTCAAGTATTCAATCACTCAGTGGGCATCCAGTATGTGTGCGAAGGATTTTCCAAACAGCACCTCATTTCACCCTCATTGCTAACTCTGGGAGGTTCTGCACTCCCATTTTGCAGATCAGGAAACTGAGGTTCTTCCCAGTCACATAGTTGAGATGTTGTACAGGCCATGGTTGGACAAAGCTGGGTTCTAGGCCGCCACCTCTCACTGCAGTCGTGATTGGAGGCATGTCCCCTGCCAACACCAGGGCAATGTAGGAAGGGTCCCAAGGGGAGGTGCCCAGAGAGGGCGCATCTTCAGACAGACGGATGGGACTCTGGGGGCAGGGGGCTTGTGGGAGCAAAGGACTTGGCAAGGGTGGTGGGCCTTAGCCTCACCTGTGCCTGGAGGGCCTGGCAGGAGCCTGGACAGGTCCCCATCTGTGCTCCTGTGCCTGCCCCAGCCTTCCCTGTGCTCCCCAGGCAGGCACTGGGAACGGAAAGGCGTGAAGGAACCTGTCAGTGCGAGGAAGTATGTGTGTGCGTGTGTGTGCAAACAGACGAGTGACTAGCATGTAATTACCTAAAATTGTGGGTTAGAAGCGGATGTAAATAATCAAAAAATATGTGGGAAGTGGGGGGAATGCTCATCAATTACAGCTAATTACTTAACAGCTAATTGAAATAATAATGGACCGTATTTGAATATGCTAATGAAGCTGAACCTGTCTTGGAAAAGGTAACTGGAATAAAAATAGAGAATCTAGGGAGCCTGGGCTGGAGGAGGCTTTCAGGCAGAGGCTGCAGCCCAGGGACCAGGACACGACATCCCTTCCCAACTCGGGGCCTGGGCCCATGTGGGTCCCCTGCCTAGAATGCCCTGCGCTCTTTTCCTTAGTCCTGCTTGAGTCCCCTTCTCTGGGTCAGTCCTGATGCCCCCAGCCACGGCCTCCAGCATCCGGAACCGGGTCTGCTGGCTCTGAAGTCGATCCAGCAGGTACCAAGCTGGGGAGGAAGACTGCCCCTGCTTCCAAAGTCAGACTCTGGGACCGAGGGTATTCACCCACCAGCCCCCACGCCCAGTGAAGCCCCAGGGGAGAGCAGGAATGCACTCTTAGTGAGTGCCTACTGTATACCCAGCCCAGCTTTGCAGCAAGACCCATGTTACAGACGAGGAAGCGGAGCTCAGAAAGCTGCAGTGTTGCCGTGCTGCAGCTGCAGCGGGAGGCGCCAGGATGTGGGTTTTAGGTCGGCGCTCGAACTTTTCAGCAAAGCTGGCCAAGACAGATCAGTGAGCTCGCACCCCTTCCCCATACTCCCAAGGCCACGGAGCAAGCTCATGGATCAGGGGCCCGGGCGGTCATTGGTCTGGAGTGGGTTCTGTGTGCCCTCTTCACCCCGTGGGCTGGGGGCTGCACTGGAGACAGGCACCTGCCTGAGGGCTCATTCTCCATCAGCATCACTCATGGATCCACAGATTTCATACACCACACACACTCACATGCACACACACACACGTGCTCACACATTCACATGCATACATGCACACACACATGTGCACTCACGCACACATACATGTACACATACACGTGCACACTCAATGCGCACTCATGTACACCCACCCACACATACACATATACACTTGAGTGCACAGATGTGTGCACACACACTCACTGCTCTCCATACAGGCTCATTCATTCTCCCTCAGGCATGGGAAGCGACACGGCCCCTCTGCTCCAGCATCATATATATACAAATAAAGTAAAACACACATAACATAAAATTCACCACTTTAAGTGTACGACTCAGTGGTGTTGAGTACACTTACCATATTATGTAACCATCACCTCTATCTAGCTCAGAACTTTGCCATCACCCTAAATGGAAACCCCGTGCCCACTAGCAGCCACTTCCCAGCCCCCTTTCCCAGCCCCTGGCAACCACTAATCTACTTTCTGTCTATAGATTTACTTACTGTAAATATTTCATGAAGATGGAAGGAATACATAGAATCATTGTATCAAAAAGAACTGGTCAATGTTCAGCCATTTCAGGAGGTAGCATATGATCAAGAACCTATAGTACTGAAGGAAGAAGTCCAAACTGCACTGAAGGCATTTGCAGAAAACAAGATTCCAGGAATTGACGGAATACCAATTGAAAAGTTTCAACAAATGGATGCATTGCTGTAAGCACTCACTCGTCTATGCCAAGAAATTTGGAGGACAGCTACCCAGCCAACTGACTGAAAGAGATTCACATTTGTGCCAATTCCAAAGAAAGGTGATCCAACGGCATGCACAAGTTATCAAACAATATCATTAATATCACATGCAAGTAAAATTATGCTAAAGATAATTCAAAAAATGATTGCAGCAGTACACTGACAGGGAACTGCCGGAAATTCAAGCCAGATTCCGAAAAGGATGTGGAACAAGGAATATCACTGCTGATGTCAGAAGAATCTTGGCTGAAAACAGAGAATACCAGAAAGATGTTTACCTGTGTTTTACTGACTATGCGAAGGCCTTTGACTGTGTGGATCATAAAAAATTATGGATAACATTGCAAAGAATGGGAATTCCACAACACTTAATTATGCTCATGCAGAATTTATATATAGATCAGGAGGCAGTCATTCGAACAGAACAAGGGGATACTGCATGGTTTAAGATCAGGAAAGATGTGTGTCAGGGTTGTATCCTTTCACCATGTTTATTCAATCTATATGTTGAGCAAATAATCTGAGAAGATGGACTATATAAAGAAGAACGGGGCTTCAAGATTGGAGGAAGACTGATTAACAACCTCCAATATGCAGATGACATAACTTTGCTTGCTGAAAGTGAAGAGGACTTGGAGCACTTACTGATGAAGATCAAAGACTACAGCCTTCAGCTACAGCCTTCAGTATGGTTTACACCTCAACATAAAGAAAATAAAAATCCTCATAACTGGACCAATAAGCAACATCACGATAAACAGAGAAAAGACTGAAGTTGTCAAGGATTTCATTCTACTTGGGTCCACAATCAGCACCAAGGGAAGCAACAGTCAAGAAATCAAATAATGCATTGCACTGGACAAATCTCCTGCAAAATACCTCTTTAAAGTGTTGAAATGCAAAGATGTCACCTTGAGGACTAAGGTGTGCCTGACCCAAGCCACAGTATTTCAATTGCCACATATGCACGAGAAACTTGGACAATAAATAAGGAAGACCAAAGAAGAATTGATGACTTTGAATTATGATGTTGGTGAAGAATACTGAGTATACCATGGACTGCCAGAAGAACAAACAAATCTGTCTTGGAAGAAGTACAGCCAGAATGCTCCTTAGAAGCAAGGATGGCGAGATTTCGTTTCATGTACTTTGGACATATTGTCAGGAGGGACCAGTCCCTGAAGAAGGACATCATGCTTGGTAACGGAGAGTGTCAGCGAAAAAGAGGAAGACGCTTAATGAGATGGATTGACACAGTGGCTGCTACTGTGGGGTCAAATATAGCAACGACAGTGAGGATGGTGCAGGACTGGGCAGTGTTTCGTTCTGTTGTACACAGGGTCACTACGAGCCAGCACAGATTCGAACAACAACAAATATTTCATATAAAAGGAGTCAGACAATACTTCTCATTTTGCGTCTGGCTTCTTTCACTCACTATGTTTTCAAGGTCCATCCATGTCATAGCCTGTATCAGGACTTCATTTCTCTTTATGGCTGAGTAATAGTCCATTGTATGGATGGACCACACTGTGTTTATTCATCATCTGCTGATGGACACTTCACTTGGGTTGTGTCCACCTTTTGGCGATTGTGGATAGTGCGGCAATAAACAGTGGTACACAAGTTTTTGTGGGGATGTGTTTTCATTTCCCTTGGGTGCACACCTAGGAGGGGCCTTATTGGGTCTTATGGCAACTCTGTTTAACCAACCCCAGTTTAACCAAGTACCCCTGCCCACCTCCTACATCTGCAGGGTGTGGGGCCTGAATGTAACACGGGCTTCGAGGCCACACATGTAGCTCCCAACCGGCTCCAATCTAAGTGCCCAAGTAATACCTGTTCTTTCCCTAAACAGCCCAAACCAGAGCTAAGGCTGAAGCCACTACGGGACCACCCCCTGGCATGAGCCACCCCACCCTCAGGGCACAGCCCGGCGAATCAGATCTGTTCTCATCGACAGATGGGAACTGGCCAGGCCTGCAGGAGCCTCTCCGGGGTTGTGCTCTCTATGAGAACAACGTTGATTAAACAGCTTGAAGACAGCACTCGTATTGCTACTAAAAATCCATGGGCCTGACCAGCCAGCGTGGATCATGGATTCGGGGACTGCTCAAGGATGGATTTCCAACTGAAGCTGGTAATCGGAAACCCAAGGCGGCGCTGTGAAGGCCAGCAGCAAGCTTGGTTGAGTGTTTCTAGGAGGTTCCTCGCTGCTGCTGAGGGAGGGTTAGGCAGGGGCGGGCTGAAGTGGGGCTCGTGGGAGGGCAGGGAACTGAGCTTGGAAAGAGGGGCACATTCTGGTCCTGTGCGCTTGGGGTGGGGTGGTGTCAATGAGGAGCCAGAGTCAGACGGAGTGGCATCTGAGCACACCTCGCACTGATGTCAGCTTGGACAAGCCTCGGAAATACCCTGCCTCAGTTTCCCCTCTACAATGGGGATGACGGCAGCCGCTCCTCCCTGTGTGTGGGGCAGCATCCTAGCCTTGTTCTTGTCTGGAGCCACAGGCCTGGGAGTCTCAGAGACCACCTAGGCTGGAGAGGTCGAAGCTAAGGACTCCCTCCCCGGGGAAGATGTGTGCACATGGTTTTATCTACAATATATGCGGGTTCACCAGGCCCCCCAGAGACCATCCAGGGCCTTTAAGTTCCCACTTTTTGGGTGAGATTGCAATGCACAGGAATTCTGCAGATGGAAACGGTTCAAACCTAGCAATGGACTTGCCACTGGGCCAGACAGTGCTGGGGCCAGACAGACATCATCACACTGAACCCTCACAGCAGCCCTGGGAGGGCTGTTAGCTGCTGTCGAGTTGACCCTGACTCATGGCTACCCAGATGTGTAACTAGGGTAGGGCAGGTATTGCACCGGCCCTGACAACCCGGTAGGACCAGCAGCATATCTACAGAAAATGGCGCCTCTGGCAAGCACTGAAACTGCACCCCTGTCCGAACATCTGACATCCCTCTTTTAGATAACTTTACCCTAATATCAGCTCAAAAATACAAGTCAACACCCTTTTAGCTCAGTGGTGAAGTTATCTGCGAGGTTCACCATTCAGCCTGGGAGTGGACAGCCCCGTAAAACCACATGGGACTAATGAGGTACAGTAGTCCAGTGACAAGGGCCAGAAGGCAGAAGGGGACAAGGAAGCTGGTGATAGGGAACCCAAGGTTGAGTAAGGATACTGTTGATGTGTTGTGAGATTTTAACCATTGTCATAGGGCAACATGTGTAGTAACTGTTAAATGAGAAACTATTTTCTTCTGTAAGCCTTCATCTTAAGTGAGAATAACAGCACAATTGGAAGAGCGTAGTCAGTGTCACTGAACTGTGCTTTTAGAAATTTTTGAAATGGTGTATCTTTGGCTATGTGTATTTTCATCAAAAAAAAGTTGAGAAGTTAGAGGGTTGATATGTTGTGGGGTTGTTAACCAATGTCATAAAACAATATGTGTACTACTGTTTCATGAGAAACTATTTGTTCTGTAAGCCTTCACCTGAAGTACAATTAAAAAAAATAATAAACAAGTCAAGCTTGTTAATCCTTTAATTAACACATTACCGTGAATGAAGAAGGACGTTGGGCTGTACTGGGGTAACAGAAACTGCTCAGTGGCGCCACGTGCCCAGGGCTGGTACAATACCCTAGACAGCTGCACGAATGAAAGAACACCGCCCGGTCCAGTGCCATCCCTATGATCAGTTGCGGATTGGATCACTGGGATCCATAGGGTTTTCAATGGCTGATTTTCAGTAGATCACAGGTCCTTTCCATCTAGGAGGCTGTTGCTGTTGTTAGGTGCTGCCGAGTCGATTCCAACACAGAGTGACCCCATTATAACAGAACGAAACACTGCCTGGTCCTGTGCCATCCACACAATTGCTGCTCAATGTTTGAGCCCACTGTTGCAGCCACTGTGTCAATCCATCTCGTTGAGGATCTTCCTGTTTCTCGCTGACCCTCTACTTTAGGAGGCTAGTGAACCCCATTATATAGATGGGGAAACTGAGGCTCCAAGAGCTAGAGCACTGGCCCAGATCTCACAGTGGTGGTGTGAACTGAGGTGTGCACAGTCAGAAAGGGGTGCCCGGCACGGTCTCTGTACTCTGCGCCCGTCTTGTAGCCGCCATGTGGCAATTCCCCTCCACTAGTGTCTCGAAGGTGGGGTGGGTGCACCCCAAACCCTACTCCTGCTTCCAGGAACGGGGAAAGCTCATCAACTTGCAAATGTCCGGGTGAGAGGGGTGAGAAAAATGAAAGCGCCCAAACTTGACATTTGCATTTCAAACACTTATATCAGCAAAACAAATAACAGTAATTATACCATTTGCATATTTTGTGCAATGATTGTTTAGCGAGGTGGGGAGGAGGGGCGCCTGCTGATGCCAGCAGCTCGTCTCCCCACGCACAGCTGCGTCCCGTGGATGCCCGGGCGGAGGGGATATGGGGGGGGGTGGAAGAAGCTCGCCCTGGCTCTGAGTGAACCCCCTCCCCAGTGCGACCTGGGTCTGCCCAGTCTGCATGGGGCAGGGGCTCACCACCCTAGAACCTGCATGGGGGCCCCTCACTCCTCCAAGCTCTCTCTTTCATCCACACCACCTCATTCTGTCCTCCCAACGTGTCCACAAACGTGTTTCCCCCTTCTGGCCTTTGCACATGCGGGCCCCCGCCTGGAATGCCCTCTCCCACGCTGGTCCACAGTCACTCTGTTCAGTTATCCACACCCCAGCTCAGTGCCCCTTCTGGTACCCTTGATGGACTGGCTGGGTAGGGCTACCCCCTCCCCACCTGAGATCTCAGCCAGGCCCTGCCAAGCTGGCCCTGATCCTCGGTCCCCATGGGCAGTGCCGGCCCCCACCTACTGGGCACATGCAGCAAACAAGGACACCCCAACTCCAGTCACCTGCATTCTGTGAGGTGGCATCTGCCCCACTCTGGGGTGCCCAGTGAGGGCTGGGGCGCTCTGGCCTGGGGGTCTAGCACCCAGTCTTTGCACTGACCTTGTGCAGGGGACAAGATGAGGGATTTTCGAACTCAGAGTAGTATCTGAGGTGACCACCCAGTGAGGATGCAGAACTGGCAGGCAGGGCTGGGGGCCATCAGCTGATGTGTCCCAGGCCACCCCGGTCCAGGCTCAGGACCTCAAGCCGACCCCTACCAGGTGCCGGTGTGGGTGGGGCCTTCCCGGGGCTGCCGGGAGTCAGGGCAGACTTGAGGGATCCAAAAGTGGTTCTACCTCCCCTCTGTCACTGGTGAACTCTGCAGTTCTCCATCCCTCTCTGACCTCGTCTTCCTCCTCTGCGCAGAGTAGGGGCGCCACACACGGGTACTTGACAGATCCCAACAGACCCCCCAACACTCGCGAGGCTCCAGGAGAGCACTCTTGCCCATGGGGGTCAGACTCCTCTGACAAGAGAGGCAGAAATGGGGTGCCCTAGGGAAGGGGCTGATAATGTCCCCTGTCCCACGTCCCCAGGCCTGGTCGTATCTGGGGCTGGCACACGTGTGAGTGTGCACGATACATGTGGAGGACTGGTCCTAGGCCTCCAGGGCATCCCAAAGCCGAAGACGGTAGCCTCATCCCAAATCCCTCCCCCACCCCAGGCCCTGGATGGCCTGACTCTGCCTCGGGTTCCACCAATACTGTGCCTGTCCTGGACTGGGGAGAGGTGGGGAGGAGGCCATTAGCATCCGCAGAAATTAATCTGGTAGCGATTAGGAAGCCAGGCACCTGCCCAGCCCTACAGGGTGGGACCGGGGCCAGGTGGGTTTGACAGTGGGATGTGGGCCAGGTGGGTTCAACCAGCTTAGGCAGGACGGGGAGGAACTGTCAGGGGGAGAGGAGACATGGGAAGGGCAGGCACAACTGATGGCGGGGCGGGGAGGAGGGGGACAGGAGGCTGAACCACAACCACCGCTTAGCATGCAACTTTGCCGACTGGATATTCTGTGTGCATAGTCTGTGTGTGTGTGTGTGGCTGTTTTTCTCTGTGTGTTCTGGTTGTGTATTTGCGTGTGTGTTCCTGGGCTTGTGTGTGTGTGTCTATGTGTGTCTGTGTGTGCATGGCTGTGTGTGTGATGGGTCCAATTGTATCTGTGTACCTGAGGTTGTGTGTGTGACTGTGTGTGTGCATACATGTGCCTGTGCAAATTGGGGGGGGGACTATTTACGTGCCCCAAGGTCACACAGATGCACCGAGATTTGTGCCCAGCTGGTCTGACTCCTGACCCCCCACCTTTTGCAGGACGCGCTGTCCAGCACATGTACTCCCAGCGTCATTTGTTGTTGTTGTTGCGTGCAACCACGCTGGTTCTGACTCCTAGCAACCCCACGTGACAGAGCAGAACTGCCCCATGGCGTTTCCTAGGCTGTAATCTTCATAGGAGCAGATCGCCAGGTCTTTCTCCTGTGGAGCTGCTGAGTGGGTTCAAACCGCCAATTTTGCGGTTGGCAGCTGAGCGCTTAATCACCACACTGCCAGGCTCCTTCCCAACGTCATTAGTACCCCCTTTCTACATATGAGGAAACTGAATCTCAAACACATTAAGAGACTTGCTCAAGGTTACTGTTCCACAGGGTTTTCAAAGAGCAGCTGATGGATTCGAACTGCTGACCTTTTGGTTAGCAGCTGAACACTTAACCACTATGCCACCAGGGCACCAAGGTTACACAAGATAGTGCCAAGCTGGGATATTGCCAAGACTTTGCTTCTGACTTAAAGTCAGATAAAGGCAGACAGCAAGACCGTCCCTGTGGTAATTAGGGCTCTGCATTCCCAGCGCTGCCATGCACACGCCGCTACCTCCCTCACTTCCTTTAATCTCCTCCCGCTCAGCAAAGGCGTACAGGAGCCGGAGCAAGAGACTTGGAAGTGCAAATGAGGTCCCCTTCCCTGGTAAACTCCGTGCAGCAATTAACTCCTCACTTCACATCCCACAGCCCCACCAATTCCAGATAGAGTAAACAGTTAAATATGAAACATTAAGCCATAAAAAAAAGCTCGATGGAAACAGAACTCAATACTTACCAGTCCTCGGGAGGGAGGTAGGCTTTCCAAGCTCAGAAGGAAAAGAATAAATTGTAAAGGAGAGGGGGATCTGACCACATAAAAATAAGAAAAAGGAACATAAAATAAATAAATGTAAGATACACAGCACAGAGGGAAAATATCTGGCAAATGTGACAGAAGAATGACAACTATCTTCATTATGTAAGGAACTCACTCAAATTGATTACAGAAACACCAGCAGTGCATAAAATAAATGGGTAAAGGAACAAACACGGAGGAGAAAATACAGGTGGTTAACAAATTACATGGGACAATGTTCAACTGCTTGCATAATCAGAGAAATGCAAATCTAAAAAAATTCAGGGAGACACCATTTGGGATCATCAAATAAGCAATGATCTAAAAAATAAAAAAATAAAAAAACAGTGCTGGTAAGGTTATGGTGAAAGTGGCACAATTCTGTTGGAAAGTCGTTTGGCAATGCAGATCAAAAGCTTTTAAAATGTGCATAACTTACAGCAGACAACACACTTAACAGTGAAATGAAAACTTTTCCTTTAAGATCAAGAACAAAACAAGAATGCCCATGACAACCACTTCTAGTCTATTAGCAGTATTAGTGGTCACAGCCAATGCAATAAGGCAAGCAAAAGGAATAAAAAGTATAAGGTTCAGAAAGGAAGAAACTAAACTCTTGTTATTCACAAATGATAACAGTTGTGTATATAAAAAAATCCAGAAGAGTGTATCAATTACAATAGTTAATAAGAGAGATTAATTGGAGCACTGGATATAAAATCAATATACAAATGTGGATTTCTACACATCTGCAATAAAAAGAAAACGAAAATTTATAAAAAGCCAAATTGATCTATAGATTCAATACAATCCCTATCAAAATCCCAGCGGCCTTTTTTTCTGTTTGTGGAATGTGAAAAGCTGATTCTAAAATTTATATGAAGAGCAAAGGGTCAAGAATGGCCCGAAACAAGGTTGAGTGGAGGTCTTACTCTTGCCAGATAATTATGATTTATTATAAAGCTATGGTGATTGAGATAGTGTTACTGGTACGAGATAAATGAACCCATAGAACAAAACAAAACAACCAGAAAATGACCTATGAATTTATTAGTCCTTCATATGACATAGGAGGCACCAACGGGTAAAGCAGAGACTTTCAATAAAGTGGCTATCTACATGGAAAAAAATAAAATTAAGCCCCTACCTCACACCACGTAGAAAATCAATTCCAGGTTGCTTACAGACCTAAAAGGAAAAAGAAGAACTATATATTTTAGAAGATAATATAGAAAAATATATTGATGACCTAGGGGCGGGTAGAATTTCTCCCCACCCATACAGGAATACATCGGTAAGTTTTACTATATAAAAATGAAGAATTTCAGCCTTTCAAAATACACTATACAAAATATACTAAAAGAATGAAAACACAAGCCACAAAATGTTAGATGACAGCTGCAATATCTATAACTGACAAAGGAACACTATTGCATTCAGAATATATAAACAACTCTTAGAAACTAATAAGGAAAACACAGACACCTCGGCAATGAAATGGGCAGAAGTCTCAAAAAGGCATTTCACAAATGAGAACATCCAAATGGCCAAAACACATAAAAGAGGCTCGAGTTCCTTATTCATCAGGGAAATTCAAAGTAAAATCTTGACAAGATACCAGTACACACCCACCAGATGGGAGAAACTCAAGAGTCTAATAATACTTTGTATTGGCAAAGATATGGGGCCAGAGGAACGCCCACGCACTGCTTAGAGGGCATATAATTTGATCACCATGTTGGGAGACAGTCCAGCACAAAGACGCATTATCCTGAGACCAGTAATGCCTCTCTCCTTAAGAAGAACCCTAGAAAGATTCTCACCCATGTGCAAAAGCAGACACCATAGCCCAACAGAAACAACCCACGATCCCTTCCTACAATGGAATATTCTACAGCAATGGAAATGAACTACTACCATCACACACACACAAATGGGGAATCTCCCCCAAATAATGTTGACCAGAAGAACAAAGTCAAAAAGAGTATGCATGCAAAGTTATATTTATATAAAGCTAAAAAACAGGCAAAGCCAGAATATATTGTTTGGGAATGCTGGTTGCTCTATTTACGAATGAAGAGAGGGGTGTAATCGGGGAGAGCACACAGATGGCATTTGGGGGCTGGTGATCTTCTGCTTCTTAACCTTGGTGGTGGTCAGACAGATATTCACACAATAATTATTCTTTGCCTTGTCCATATATGTTTTTTGCATCTTCTGTATATATTGTACTCCTCACAATTCAAAAAACCACAGAAATGTGGGCAGAATGTGCATGTCGTGGACCAAACAGTCCTGCTCCTAAGAACCTATCATAAGGAAATAATCCCAAAGACCAAAAAAAATATATATATATATGGCCAAAGATTTCCATTGCCACTTACTATAGAAGAGGAAAAATTGGAAACAACCTAAACGTTCAACAGGAAAGAGTGACTAAATAAATTACAGCACATCCTTATTATTGAATACTGTACTGCAGCACCTTTTTAATAATGTTAATGAATATTTTGCAACTTGGAAATTGCTCAAGATTAGCAAAAAAAAAAAAGAAAAAGTGAGATACGAAAATGAACCATCAGACCCAACAACAAGTCCATTCCCGAGTATATACTCAACAGAGATATGAACATATACCAACAAAACACACCTAAGAGGATGTTCTTAGCAACACTACTTATAGCAGCTCAATCGGGAGACAATACAAATGTCCATCAACAGGAGATGGATAAATAGATTGGGGTATATCCCTACACCAGAATAATATACAGCAATGAAGATGGGTGAATCACTGTTAACATCCAACAACAAGTGTCAACGAATCTCAAAAACAAAATGTTCAGCACAAGTCAGCAGGCATAAAAGAGTATATAACATATGATTCTGTTTATAGAAATTACAGTAACAGGTGAACTAATTAATATTGTTAGAAGCCAGGACAGTGGTTACCCTTGGGGACTAGGACATGGAGGGAGCGTGAGGTTGGTTTCTTGGGGCTGGTTTTGTTCTCTTTCTTGACCCAGGTGCTGGTTATACCTTGTGAAAAAATCATAAGCTGTGCACTTAGGATTTGTCAACTTTTCTGTATGTAAGTTATATTACATTTTTTTTAAAGTTTGACAGGTGACACCAACCTTGCAACAAACTCTGATCTTCCATGAGGAAAAAGATCAGAAGGAAGTTCTCTAGTGTGCTGAGAATTAAGTTTGATGGTGCTGATTTCCTCTCCTTTTCAGTATTTTCCTAATTTTCTTTAGTGATTCTATATTGCTCTTGAAATTAAAAAAGAAATATTAAGCTATATATAAATTTAAATGCCAGACCCAAAAAGGACAAAAAAGGTGCTTGTGCTAATTAGTATTTTATGTTCCATCCAGGATTACACGATGTTCTCAATGTTGTGGGAAAACTTGATGGCAGTGCTAATGATGGTTTGGACCCCTCACCCCACCTTGTCACCGTGTGGCCCCAACAGCCATCCCTTGCCCCACAGGAAGCTGACGTGTTAATTTGCTTAGCAAAGTCAGAGAGAGCTCCGAGGTGCAAAACAGGGACAGAAAACTGCCGCAAAAGGGAGGCAGGAATATTCAGAAGGCATTAACCTGATGAATTGTATCTAAGAGCTGTAAATTTGATAACTGCTTATTAGAAATATGAAAATGAGGCTTGAAATTGGCTTGTTTGCCTGAAATGAAGGCTGAGGTTCCCTCCGACTAATTGGCTAAAAATTTGGTGAGATGCTCAAACGCAGGCAAAACATACAAAAAGACAGCTAGACAGATGCAAAATAGTCAGAAGAGACTACAACAATCGTATTGGGGATGTTTGAAAATACTTATTTGAAATAAGAAGGAAAGTCAGACCTATGCCTCCTTCCATTCACCCAGCTAACTCCTGCTCCTGTCTCCAATGCAGTCTGGGCTGTCTCTTCCAAGCCTTGACCTCACCCCCAGCCCCAGTGTCCAATCAGCTTAGGTGGGAAGGCTCTCTCCTCTTTTCCCCCCAGCCCTGAGATGACCTCTCCTCTAGCACTGATGAGGATGATAATGATGGGGATGATGATGATGATGGAGATGACAATGATGATGGAAGATAGTTTTTTATGGGAAACTTACTACATTCCAGGCCTAGTATTTTATTTATCTCCACTAGAATAGTAGGAAGCAGAGCTTGTCTTTAAACTCATTCTACAGACGCAGAAACTGAGGCACACAGCAGTTAATTAAGTAGCTTGCCTTCAATCGACATTTATCACCCTGCTCAGTAACCCCACTTATCAGGCTGCTCACCACTGGGCTGTAACATCCAGCCAGGAGGGGACCTGGACCTGTGTTCCCCTTGTGTCCCTGTTCTCAGCTCAAGGAGTCCCTCGGTGGTGCCCATGGTTAACACAATAATTGCTAACCGAAAGGTTGGAGGTACGAGTCCACTCAGAGGCACCTCAAAAGGCCTAGCAATCTACTTCCAAAAAATAAGTCACCGAAAACCCTATGGAGCACAGTTCTACCCTAACACACACAGGGTCACCCTGAGTTGGAATGACTCAACGCCAACGGGTGCTGGTCCCAGCTCAGCAAATGTCTGCTGAGGTGGACTGGATGAACTGATGGCAGATGCCTTAACACGCGCAAGAACAGGAAACACTGATATATATATGTACAAGACATCCCCAAAACGATGGGGCAGGAGGTGGGAAGTGGAGACCATTGTTCAGAAGGGCCTGAACTCATATATGAAATATTGCAAATTTGACTGATATTGATTTTTGCAAACGTGCCACTGGGCAAGTTGTCCTTCTCCCATGATAAATGGCTTTCACTGACTCCAAGACACCCCGAGGCCCATTGTGAAGCTGGGACGGGACGAAACTCACATTCCAAAACAATCCCCAGGCCTGCCCCAGCCCTGTGGCTCCATCAGGAGCTCAGAGCTGCCTGGGTCAACCCATGCATGCTCTGTCCCACTTCACAGAGGCCCAAAGATGTTAAGGTACCGATGAGGGGGCCTCAGCCTGGCTCCTGGCAGCCTTGTAGCCTATGATGACCTTACTGAGTAACGTGAAATGAAAGTTAACGAGCACATATGCAGCACTCCTTTTTATGCTCAGTGGCGGAGTGTTCACCTTGTCGGGGAGTGGGGCAGAAAGGTCGGATTCGTCCAGTCAAGCGGAGGCCCCGCATCTACATGACCATGTGTCGTGGGCTTCTGGTTGCAGAAAAGGCTGGAGTCAGACAAGACTCAAAGCTCCCCACCACGTCTGACAATGAGAGTTCTTGGGCTTTTTCCTGAAATTCATCTTAAGTTAGTTCAAATGAGACTGAAACACTCAAGGGAGATTCGGTGGCCTGATCCCTGCATGGTCAGCACTGGGGGCCGTGTGGGTCCCACGTGGCCTGGAGGTGAGGTGTGTGCCCAGCAGCCATCAAAGCTAGCCTAAGTTTGGCAGAGCAGTTGCGCGGACCCTGCATGCTTGGCCAGGATGTCCTAGTGTAGGTGAGGACACATCCTCCCTCCCGAAAGGTCTTCAAACCTGGGCAGTGGGTGCCCTGGTGCAGGGGGAGTTCCCTCCTTCAAGGAGGGGCTCTGTAGCTCAGAGTAGCGAGGGGACAGCCGGGACCCATTCCTCCATGGCACAGCCCACACCTGTTGGCAGGCTGGTGGGCCACAGCCTCATCTTCCAGAAGGCCTGAGAGAAGCCAGGAGTTTCCCCCTTGGGCCTTCCGCCCCTCCTCCTTCCAGCCATCCTAATCAGCCCTTGTGATGTCACTGCCGTTGCCATGGGAACCCTGCCAACTGAGCCGGTGACTTCACAGGCGGATTAGGGAGGAGCCGGCTGGCCACCTGGGTCTTGCAGCAAAGGTCTTCGATAATTAGCCAGAAGCAAAGGAAAACAGGGAAGCCGCCTGGCAGGGCACAATGGCATCTCCTCTCAGTCCCTGACGGGCCGCAGGCATCCCGGGGACTCGAGGCTGAGGGTCGGGGCTCCAGATGGAGGTGCGGAGAGTGGGTTGCAGGAGAGCACAGTCTGTCTCAAGTCTGGTCTGCCCCAGGTGGCCAGGGACCGCAGCTGAAGCTGCCTCCAACCTCAGTCTCCCTTTCCAGAAAATGGGACCCAGACCATGAATCAGGGGCACCTGGCCAAGTGTGGAGCCCCTGAGGGTTGTTCTGGCCCAGGAGTCTCTTGCTCAACGAAGTCCCAGGCCCCCACGGGATGGCGCGCATCCCTGCAGGAATCACAGCCAGAGAGGCACTGTGAGATGCAAACCACCAAACATGCTCACGGCAGCAGCTTTGGGGGCATTCGTCAGAAGGAAGAAGGTCTGCTTCCTCCTGCAGCCTCTGCCCGGCCCAACTGGCTCAGTGCCTCTGGGGAGCCCCCTCATGGGGCTCCACCTGCCAGCACCCCTTCCTGTCTCCCAGACACCTGCTCCGCCCAACCAGGCCCATTGCTAGGGTTACCATGGGGACAAGCAAGGTGAGAGCAGGTTCCTACCTCTGCCTGTGGACATAAATTTGGCGGTACTGAGCACCCACACGCCTGTGTGTGCACACACACCCACACTCAGTCCACACATGCATGTTTGCACACACATCGGTGAACACACACAGATATGTATCCTGGGTTGGGATATGGGTCCCCACCATGGGTGTGCATGCACACTGCACATGCATGTACACGTGAGTGCACACACCCACTCACACTCAGCCCACATGCGTGCATGTTTGCACACACTTCTATGATATACATGCAGCTGTGGGTCCTGGGTTGGGATGTGGGTCTCCACTGTGGGTGTGCATGCACGCTGAACATGCTCATGTGTGAGCACACACGTCTATGGGCATACAGCCGACTGTGCCCCGTGGTGATCTGGGCACACATCTGTCTGGGCTCCCCAAAACCAGCACCCTCTGAGCCAGCCCTGATGGGTCAGTCTGTCCCCCATTTCCTTCCCTGGCCAGCCCCCTCTCCTTCTTCCTAGCCCAGGTCTGCTGGACAGCAAACAAAGCCACAGGGCTGCCCCTAGGCCCCCACCCTAATGCGAAGGCTCAGAAGAGGGAGCGGCCAGGTCTACTCAGGAGCCCAGCCCCTGGCCACTAAGTGTCTGCTGTGGGGAGTCACTTCCTGGGGGCTTACACTCCCCAAGGGGAGTCAGAATGGGTGTACCCTGTTGGGTGCTGAAGCCTCACATGTGTCCATTTCACAGATGGCAAACCTGAGGCTCAGCGAGCTCCAGTGGCATGTCAGCCAGCAAGTGGCTTCGCAGGCAGCACTCTGCAGGCCTGGCACAGAACCCCTGCTCCCCAGGGCAGGCAGGGAAGGGACGACACTCGCCTGGCCCCTATCAGAGTGTTCTTCTCCTTTCTCTTCTCTAACTCCCTGCAAGGTGGAAATGAAGAAGCTCCCCCAGTTTTCAGCTAAGGAAACAGTACCATTCCCGTGGAGTCAATTCTGACTCACAGCGACTCTTCAGAGCCCTGGTGATCCAGTGGTTAAGTACTTGACTGCTAAGCGAAACTTCCGTAGTTCAAACCTACCATCCGCTCCTTGGGAGAAAGACGTGGTGATCTGCTCCCGTAAAGATCTGCAGCCTTGGAAGTCCTATGCGGCAGTTCTACTCTGTCCTAAAGGGTCACTATGAGTCGGATGATGAACGAAACAGGATCCAAGAAAGCAGGGGATGTGCCCAAGTTTCCCTGAGCTGGTGAGGGTGCCTGAGGAGGGCAGCTCCAGGGACCAGGATGCTGAAAGCTCCCTCCCCAGGCCAGCCCCTCCACCCTGGGCCAGCTGGAGGCAGCTGCAGGCCTGGAATAGGGTAGCTGGCCTGCGTGCTTCCTGTTTATGGCTCTACATCTAATACATACAATGAGAAGCAGAAGACGCTAATGTAATGCAATTTTCCTGGTTTAGAGCATTATGGTGGTGGCCGCCTCGCTGATTAGCTCTGTTTTTTCTTGGCTGTCGCTCCCCCAGCTCTCTCAGATGCACCCCGACCCAAGCTTCCCCTCCGGCTTCCAACCCACTGCCTGCCCCACCCCATGTGCCACAGGGCCTCCCAGGAGGGGGCCACGCCTGGACTCCAGTGCTGCCCTGCCTGAGCCTGCAGCCGCTAGGTGGGCTCGTTGGAACACTCTGGCAGCAGGCCTGGGTGGGGAAGGCTGGACAGAGCTTGTGGGCCTCAGCGATCAGCCCCGGGGGCTAGGGTGTCCCTGCAGCATGGAAGGGTGGGGGAAGTGAAGGCTGGGGTCCTTCATGAGGAAGTCCCCTGCACCCCAAGATGCCACAGTGCCCCTCTGCATGCCCCTCACGGGTAGTTCATAGCCGGCTTTCACTTCCATTCTGTCTTCCAATTGCCGCACGCACCCATGCTACAGGCGGCAAAACTGAGGTCCAGAGTCAAGTAGTAACTCATCCAAGGTCACAGGGCCAAGAAGTAGCAGACAATGAGCCGGCCTGACTCCAAACGCAGGCTTCCTTCCATCCCAGTGGGGCACACCTGGAAGATGGGCTGCCCAGGACAAGACCACCGCACACGGCCCCCCAGGGCCCCCGCGCCACCTCAGCTGGCCAGGTGCTGTGGGGGCCCAGTGCCGCCCAGCCCGAGCCGGCAGTGCTGGGTGGCAGGCAAACGTGGCTGGCCAGGAATGCAGAATCGGCCTTTAAATATCTCAGCGGTTTCATGCCGCTGCGGCCTCTCCCCTTCCCCCAGCTGCCCGAGGCACCCGCGGCCCATCCGAAGGCCTAATGAGCTGTGAAGGTCCATTTTTCAAAGTTAAACATTTTTCTGGGCTCCCTGGCCCAGCCTCTAGACACAGCCTGGGAGCACGCCGGTGTGGGGCCCAGACAGCCCTTCCGGAGTCAGTCCTCCGGGCTGACACCCACAACACTGACATCTCATGCCCAATGGATGCCAAGGAGAAACCCACCAGAGTGGCCAGCCTGTGGGCTGCAGGGCCTGGGGCAGATAAGGCCTGGGCAGCCAGAGCCGCCCCAGGGAGCTAGGAGTCCCAGCCCGCTGCTGCCTCCACATTTTACAGATGGGAAAACTGAGGGAGGGGCTATAAATCTCTCAATGTCAGGGACCACTGAGTTGTATCCAACTCTGTAGCCCTCAGGGTCTGGCAAAGGGTCAGGCACACAGTAGGTGCTCAATGAATGCTTGCTACCAGGAGTCCTCACCTAAGGCTGCACAGCAGTTAGGGCAGTGAGGGGTGGAGATCCCAGGCTCCAGACTCCTGGAGCAGTGCTTTCTTCATTGCATCAGCGTGGGAGGGTTCAAACTGACCACTGTTTTAGACTCCTGCCTCCCTGGGAACAACGGAAGGTGTTGGAAGAAAGTCTGAATTTGGAGCCAGACAGAGCTGGGTTTGAGTCCCAGATCTGTTACTTCCTGGCCCTAGACCTTGGGCAACCCACTGCTCGACTCTGGGCCTCAATCTCTTCTATCTGTAATTTCGTGACATTTGTCCTTTGAGCTGGGGGTCTTCTACCCTCCCATATCTTCCAAGCCCCTGTCCATCCTGACACTATTTTTCCAGTCCCCATAGGTACCAAGAAACCCATCTGAACTCTTCCCCCTCCATAGTGAAAGCTGTGCTCGGAAAAACAACCTCTATCAACCAGTCACACTTGAGTATGAACTGAAACTCTAGGTTTCCTCTAAAGAGGCAGTGTGATGCAGTGAAACGCAGAGGCTTTTGATTTAGAAGGACCCAGTCCAGTTCTGGCTCCACCACTGACTAGATAGTGATCTTAGGCAGGACACGTCACCCCTCAGAGCTGAGGTTTTCTCACCTGGGAGATGGAGATACTTATAAACTCTATTTCAGAGAGCTGGATTCAAGACTAAACGAAATAATACATGTAAATAATATATGCACAGAGCAAGCACTCAATAAATATTACAGCTTTTTCTATTGCTGTCCTAATTCTGCTGGGAAATAAGGTCTAGAAGAGCTGAAGCATAACTGAATATGGATCTTGGGGCACCCAGGGTCCTTCTGAGAAAGGTGTTCTTGCTGCCTCTCCCCACACTCAGCAAACCTGGCTGTTTGGTCCTATCTGCTCCCGTTTAGGAGAAAGAGTCTGCGAAGAGGGAGACTCTTTCCTCCTACTGGCAACATCCTTTCAGCCCAAGAGGCTTGTGGCCCTCTCTGTAAGATGCCCTTCTGATCCTCCTCTGCAACCCCCTCAAACTAACATAGTAAGCAGACGGCATCAGAGAACCTGGGAGAGGCTGGAGCAGAAGCAAGATGGAAAAAAATACTAACACTAGGACAGGGTAGGAAAGACCCAGAACAAAAGGGCAGGGAACTCACAAGACCAAAAAACCCAGATGCAGTTACAGACCTCCAGCCTGAGAAAGTCTTACAGAATTTAATTCCCACCCCAGGTACATCATTTTGTAGATGAGAAAATTGAAGCACAGGAAGGAGGAAGTGGCCTGTACCAGGTTATATAGTGATATGGTTGTACCTACCCATCCATCCTTCCATCCACCCATCATCTATATCCATCATCATTCATCCATCTATCCATCATCCATCCATCCATCAACTCATCCATACATCTTCTATATCCCTCATCATTCATCCATCCAACATCATCCATATATCACCTATATCATCCACCATCCATCCGTCCATCCATCATCCATCCATTCATCATCCATCCATCCACAGCTATCCATCCATCCATCAATTCATCCACCCATCTTCTATATCTATCATCATTCATCCATCCATCATCATCCATACATCTGTCATCCATACATCATCTATATCATCCATCAACCATCCATCATCCATCCCATCCACAGCCAGTCATCCATCAATTTATCCAACATCTATATCAATCCATCATCTATCCATCCATCCATCATTCATACAGACATTATCCATCATCCATCCTCCATTAATCCATCTTCTGTATCTATCATCATTCATCCATCACTCAATCATCCATTCATCTATTCACCTATCATCTCTCTATGCTTCTATCATTCACCCACTTAATCCACCCATCCATCATTCATATATCCATTCATCCGCTCATCCATCATCCATCCATTTTTATCCATCCATCCATCCATATATCACTCATATATTCATTCATCCACTCATCTATTCTCCATCCATTTTAACTATCCATCTACCTATGTACACACCCACCACCTCAGCCATCTACCCATCCATTCATTTATGAAGCATATATCAAACATGCAATGTGCCATGGCTAGAGCCCAGGTCCCCAACTCTGACCCAGTGCCCTTCCCAGGATGCTAGGTATACAGACAGCTCAGGGAGCACCCATTCTGTCACTACCATTGGCTCTGACCCCCACCTGCTCCAGGAAGGGCTCCTGTTTCCACCCTAGACCTCCTGGAGACAACCAAAAACTAAGGGTCTGAAGGGGCCCCCATCAGTCCTGCCTCAGGACTACGTGAACCTCATCAACCCCCTCCATCTGTGCAGTACTCTCACCTGTAATGGGCATATGAGTGCAGAGAGTTCGAATTGGGCCATGTCAGGGAAGTTTTATTGCTCAGAGGGCTGTAAATGGACAAAGTGGTTTGGGGATCCAACAAAATAATTAAAAATACAAGTACAGTTAGGTTTAGGGTGATGTAAAACTTGAAACTAGACAGAGGTGAAGGTTGCATAATATGCTGAATGTAATTAATGTAATTGAATTCTACACTTGAAAATGGTTAAAATGACAAACTCTTTGTTATATATATTTTACCACAATAATTTTTTAAAAAAATACAGATACAAGACGCACTCTGCCCTTGCCACCAATTCCACAACTTCTCAAGGTCTATGGTGCACCAGACCAAGCCCCCAGCTAAGGTGGGACTAGGCCTGCCCAGCTGAGCCCTCCTGAGATCCCAGGGGAACAGGATCAATCTGCAATCAAATCAAATGTACAAGTATGTTGAAAGTAAAAGTATGGAAAAAGACATACATGCAAACAGTAACCATAAAAGATCTGGAGTGCGCAAAATGGACTTTAAGACAAGAAATATTACCAAAGACAAAGAGGGACATTTCATAATGATGAACAGGTCAACTCATTAGGAAGACATAGCAATTACAAATGTATATGCCTTTAACAATAGATCCCCCAAATACATGAAGCAAACATCGACAGAATTGAAAGGAGAAATAGACAATCCAACAACTATTGTTGGAGACTGCAATACTCTGCTCTCAAAAACTGTTAGAACAACTACACAGAAAATCAGGAAGGATACAGGGGACCTGAACAACACCATCACCAAAGTGACCTAACTGATATGTACAGAACATTCTACCCAATAGAATACACATTTTCAAATGTACATAGTATATTTTCCAGTATATACCATATGCTAGACTATAACACAAGACTCAGTAACTTTAAAAGGAATGAAATCATACAAATTATATTCCCCAGACACAATGGAATTAAATTAGAAATCAATAAAAGGAAGAAATCTGGGAAATGCCCAAATATCTGGAAATTAAACGCAGTTCTAAATATTTCAAGAGTCAAAGAAGAAATCACAAAAGAAATTATAAAATGTCTTTGATTAAATGAAGACGAAAGCAGAACTTATCAAAATTTATGAGATGCAGCTAAAGCAGGGCTCAGAGAAATATTTATAGCTTTAAATATCTATATCAGAAAAGAAGAAAAATCTCAAATCAATAACCTAAGCTTCCAGCTTAAGAAACTAGGCGGGGGAAAGAAAGCAAACTAAATGAAAGCAAGCAGAAAGCAAGCAGAATAAAGGTAATAATAAATATCAGAGCTTAGATTGAGAAAATTTTAAAAAAAATCAGAGGAAATCTATGAAATCAAAATTTGTTTATTTGAAAGAGCAACAAAAATTGACAAATTTTAACTAGACTGAAAAAGAAAAAAGGAGAGAAGATACAAATTACCAAAACCAAAAAACCAAACCATTGCCATGGAGTCAATTTCAACTCATAGCGACTCTATAGGGTTTCCAAGGCTATAAATCTTTACAGAAGCAGGCTGCCACATCTTTCTCCCGCAGAGCAGCTGGTGGGTTTGAACCACTGACTTTTGGTTCCCAGCCTAGTGCTTTAACCACTGCACCACCAGGGTCCACAAATTACCAAAATTGGTTACTAAACAGGGGACATCACTACCAACCCTACAGAAATTAAAGAGAATATAAAGGAACACTATGAACAACTTTATGCCAACAAATTAGACAACTTAGATGAAGTAGATAAATTCCTAGATCCAAAACCGATCCAAGAAGAAACAGAAAATCTGAATAGACCTACAAGTTAAAAAAAAAAAAATTAAATGATTAATTTAAAATATTCCCGTAAGAAAAGCCCAGACCCAGATGGCTTCAGTGGTAAATTCTGTCACGTATTTAAAGAAATAACATCAAACCTTCACAAACTGTTTCAGGAAAAAAAAGAAGAAAAACTTCCCTGCTCATTTTATGAGACCAGTATTTTCCCTGCTCCCAAAACCAAAGAAATCACAAGAAAAGAAAAAAACAGACTAATATTCCTCATGATGCAAAAATCCTCACCAAAATATTAACAAACCAAATCCAGCAACATATAAAAAGAATTATACAGGTGAGATTTATCCTGGGAATGCAAGATTGGTTTAGTGTTTGAAAAAAAATCAATGTAATATACTATATTAATAGAATAAAGGACCAAAAAACACATGATCTCAATGTTGTTGTTGCTAGGTGGCATCCAGTCCATTTGAACTCAGAGTGACCCTGTAGGACAGAGTAGAACTGTTCCATAGGGTTTCCTAGACTATAATCTTTACGGGAGCAGACTGCCACGTCTTTCTCCTGTGGAGCTGCTGCGTGGGTTCCAACTGCCAATCTTTCCGTTAGCAGGTGAGTGCTTAACTGTTGTACCACCAGGGCTTCTCGTGATCTCAAAAGACACAGAAAAAGCATTTGACAAAATTCAACATTCTTTCACGACAAAAAAAAAAAAAGACTCTCAGCAAACTAAGAATAGAAGGGAAATTGCTCACTATGATAAAGGACATCTACATAAAACATCACCTTTAACAGTGAAAGACCAAATGTTTTCTTCTCAGATCAGAACAAGACACCTCTGCTACTGAACACTGTGCTGAAGGTTCTAGTGAGTGCAATAAAGCAAGAAAAAGAAATAAAAGGCATACAGTTAGAAAAGGAAGAAGGAAAACTATTCTTATTTGCAGATGACATGATCCTGTATGTAGAAAATCCTAAAGAATGCATAAAAAAAAGTCTACTAGAACTAATAAATAAATCTAGCAAGGTCACAGGATAAAAGATTATCAAAACGCAATTTTATTTCTATATACTAGTGACAAATAATCTAAAAATGAAATTAAGAAAACAATTCCATTCACCATAGCATTAAAAAATTGGGACTAAATTTAACAAAAGGAATTTAGTTAGCAAGACTTGTACACTGAAAAACAACAAAAAAGTTGTTAAGCAAAATTTTAAAAGATCTAAATAAATGGAGAGACATCCTACATTCATGATTGGAAGACTTAATATCGTCAGGATGGCAATTCTTCCCAAACTGATCTATAAAACAAATATAGTCCCTATCAAAATCCCAGCTCTAGTAGAACTTTTTTTGATGCATTCTTTAGGATTTTCTACATACAGGATCATGTCATCTGCAAATAAGAATTGACAATCTGATCCTAAAATTTACATGGAAATGCAAAGAATCTTCTTGTTGTTGTTGGGTGTCGTTGAGTTTATTTTTGACTCATAGAGACCCTACAGGACAGAACAGAACTTCCTCATAGGGCTTCCTAGGCTGAAATCTTTACAGGAGCAGATTGCCAGGCCTTTTCTCCCATGGAGCTGCTTGTGGGTTCAAACCAACCACCTTTCGGTTAGCAGTTAAGCACTTTACTCACTGTGCCACCAGGGCTCCTGCAAAGTACCTAAGGTAGCTTAACAATTTTGAAAAGAAAAACAAATTTGGAGGACGTATACTCGCTAATTTCAAAACTTATCACAAAGTTATACTTATCAAAACAGTGTGGTACCAACATAAAGATAGACATATAGCTCAATGGAATAGAACTAAGAGTCCAGAAGTAAACTTATATTTATGGTCAACAGATTTGCAACAAAGATCCCAAGAAAAGTTAAAGCAGAAAGAACAGTCTTTCCAACAAACGGTGCTAGGACAATCAGATAACCACATGCCAAAAAAAAAAGAATTTAGTCCCTAACGCACTATACACAAATACTAACCGAAAATGGACTATAGCTTTAAATGTGATAGCTAAAACTATAAAACATCTAGAAGAAAACGTAAGAGAAAATCTTCATGACCTTGGGCAGGCATAAAATTCTTAAAAATGACACCAACACATGATCCACAAGAGCCAAAAAAAATTGACAAATTGGACTTTATTCTAAGTAAAAACTTTTGTGCTTCAAAAAAAAAAACACCATAGAAGGATGAAAACACAAGCTACAGACTAGGATGAAATATTTGCAAATCACATTTCTGATAAAGGACTTGTATCCAGAATATATAAGGAACTCTCACAGTCACTGTGAATAATTTTGAAACTCAATAAGACATATAAACCGGTTATAAATTGGCAAAAGACATGAATAGACATTTCATCAATGAACACATGAAAAATGTTTAACTTCATCAGTCATTAGGAAAATGCGAATTAAAACCACAAAGAGATGCCACTTCACACCCATTTGAACATCTACGATAAAAAAAAAAAAATAACAATACGAAGTGTTTTGAGAATATGGAGAAACTGGAAACCTCATACATGGCTAGAGGGAACGTAAAATGATGCAGCCACTTTGGAAAACCATTTGGCAGTTTGTTTAAAATTTAAATATAAACTTAGCATACAACCCAGCAATTCCACTCCTAGGAATCTATCCAAGAGAACTGAAAGCGTATGTCCACCCAAAGACTTATACATGAATTCTATAGCAGCATTAGTCACAATAGACTCAAATTGGTCTGTGGATAAATAAAACGTGGCACAGCGATACAATGGAATACTACTCAGCAATAAAAAACAATAAATAAACAAGCTACCCACACATGCTACAAGATGAACGAGCCTCAAAAACATTATGCTATGTGACAGAAGCCAGAAGCAAAAGACCTGTGTGATTCCATTTAGACGGAATGTCCAGAAAAGGTAAATCTATATAGACAGAAAGCAGATCAGTGGTGCCTGGGGCAGAAGTGGGGACTGACTGCAAATGGGCATGAGAGAACTTTCTGGAATGATGGAAACGTCCTAAAATTGGTTTGTAGCAATGGCTGCACAAATCTATTCATTGATTTAAAAAAAACCACTGAATTGTAGACTTACAATGGGTGAATTTTTTGGTGTGTAATTATGCCTCAATAAAGCTGATCCTCTAAAAAGGACAATGATGCCACTGCATTTTGAACAAACAGACCTGAATTTTAATCCTATGTCCCCCCCCAAATTCATGTCCACCCAGAACCTGTCCTCCATTTCAGGACTGCCTTTCTTCACAGTGGCCCCCAATGACCAGATACTCATCTCAATGTTGAGAATTGCCTTCAGAGTAACTTTCAGAGCCCCCCAAGGCCATCAGCCCCTTGGCCACCCTTGCCACAGTCTGCTTTTTACTCAAAACAGACGGACCCAACTCTTGGGGACAACAGACTCAGTCTCCTATGACCTTGAGACATCTTGCCCAGAATCTACCTCAGAGTTTTATCCTCTTAAAGATCTACCTGGGACTCACCTCCAACTAAGGGGGTATTTCAGCTCCATCCAGACCAACAGAATAGTCCAGAATGAGCCTGAGAGGCCCAGGTTGACAGCAGGCCTGAGGACGACTCAAGGCAACTCAAGGGTAAGGACAACATCTGCTCTGCTTTGGTTTTCAGGGCAGTGAGCCCAGGTCAGAAAAGCTTCATTGAGTGAGTGAGTGAGTGAATGAAAGAGTGAGAGAGGGAGTGAATGAATGAGAGAGGGAGAATGAGTGAGTGAATAAGTGCATGACTAAGAGAGAGTGAGAATGAGTGGGTGAGTGAATGAGGTGAATGAGCGAGAGTGAATGAGTGAATGTATGAGTGAATAAGTGAAAGAGTGAGTGAATGAATGAATGAGTGGATAAACACACAGTGTCGTCTTTAATAAAGCTTGTGCTGTGACCTCATGGTCACGTTTTACGGATTACGGACACACAGGCACTCAGCGGCCACTTTTTCTGCCCCTCGCCTGGCCTCTGGCCCTCCCTTCTCCCGCCCTCTGGGTGGTGGTCTGGGTGCAGGGCCACAGTGGTGATAGAACAGAGGAGATCGTGGGGGAGGATGCCATGAACCCGCTGAGCTGCAAAGGACAACTTGTTGTACCACCTTGTGGAGGTGCCTGTGGGGGAACCATGGGGAGACCAGCTGAGTGGGGACAGAGTTGTGAGTTTGGGGGACAGCCTGCAGGCAGCAAGTGAGCAGGGTAAGTGTGGAGTCAGGCAACCCAGTAACAGAGGGCCATAGCACCTACTCTGCTCCAAAGCCCCCAAATTTTCGCCCACCTGGGGCTCGATGGAGAGTGCAGAGCTACCGGCTCCCACTCACAGATGAGAAGGCGGGGCTCAGAAAGCACTTTCGTCCCCCATCCTCCCAGGGAGGGCATGAGGAGGGCAGCTCAAGCCTCAGTTTCCTCACCACCTCTACCCCAGTGAGTTCCCCCCAACCAGCTGGCTGCAGGTTAGGCCCGAGGACCCCCGGACCCCGGGCACAGAGGCCCCCGCCCAGCCTATCAATCCAGGCTCCCACTCCCTCCTCAGTCTGCAGAAGCAGGCTGCCAGAGCTGGGCCCCGTGCCAGGAGAGGGCCAGAGCCACCTGCGGGAGAGCAGGGTGGTGGACAGGAGCGTGGCCAGCCCCCCACCCACCAGCTGGGGGAGCCCGGCAAGCTGCCAAGCCTGGCTGGCCCTGTAAGATGGTGGGTAAAAGGGCTTTGTGGCGAGCAGGTGGCCACCCCTAGAGGGACAGAATTTATTCTTGCCCAGCAAGGGACTTGGGGTCTCAGAGCCAGAGGAGGGATGACAGATGGAAGTGGGGGACATCAGAGCTCGCAGGGCCCCAAGCCCCTCATTTGCCCGCTCCACTGGGAGCCAGCTCAGGGGCCAGTAGTCGGGGAACACGGACCCATCGGCCGGCGTCTCAGCCCCTGGGAGCCGGTTCACCTGTACTTACCCACGCCTGCCTCCTCCACAGCCCACTGGCCCTCACTCCTGACTCCGGGGGCTGCTGGTCCACTGTCACAGGCTCCCCGCCTACTCACTGACGCCAAGGCAGAGCCACGCCAGGACCCACCATGGCATCAGGAAGGGGAGGGGCCGGCAGGGGGCTTCTCCGAGAGTGACCCTTGAAAGGACGTTACAGGAAGGTATGGGGCACGTGGAAAGCAGTCCAGGCTGGGCCCAGAGGCTGCACGGGGGACAGTTGGCCAGCGTGGGTGCCAGCCATGTGGGTGCAGGACAGGCAGCTCGGGGTCGGAGAGGAGCACCTTAAGTTTGAGTCTTTATCCTCAGGGGAGGTGTTTGAGCGGGAGAGGCATAGATCACATCAGAGTTTGGGGGGTAGTTGTCTAGCAGGGTTACTGCATAGTACAAATGGTGAACATGCTCAGCTGTTAACTTAGAGGTTGGAGGTTCGAGTCCACCCAGACTCTCCGCAGAAGAAAGGTTGGCGATTTACTTCTTGAAAAATCAGCCAGTGAAACTCCTGTGGTGCACAGGTCTACTCTGACACACACAGGGTTGCCACGAGTCAGAGTTAACTCAACAGCAACTGGTAGATAAGGGGAGAAAAAAATCAAATCAAACCAAACCAAACCAGCTGCCATCAGGTTGACTCCAACTCATGGTGATTCCATGTGTGTCAGAGTAGAACTGTGTTCCACAGGGTTTTCAATGGCTGGTTTTTTGGAAGTAGATCACCAGGCCTTTCTTTTGAGGTGCCTCTGGATGGATTCAAACTACCAACCTTACAGGTCGTAGCTAAATACTAAACCATTTAAACCACCCAGGGACTCCGATACGGGGAAAAAAACAAAAACAAAAAATACCAAGCCCGTTGCCTTCACGTTGATTCCGACTCACAGCGACCCTATAGGACAGGGTAGAACTGCCTCACAGGGTTTCCAAGGCTATAATCTTTATGGAAATGGAGTGCCACGTCTTTCTCCCGTGGAGCAACTAGTTGGTTCAAACCACCGACATTTGGGTTAGCAGCAGAGCTCTTAACCACTGTGCCACCAGAGCTCCCTGATAGGGACAGAGGGAGGGTAAAAGAGAAGGGAGAGGGAGGAAGAGGGGGAGGAAGGGAGGGAGGGAAGGAAGGCGGTTAGAAAAAGCCGAGGAGGAGGAGGGAGGGCAAAGAGGAGGGAGGGTGAGGGAGGTGAGGGAGGGAGGGGGCACTGTCCTCATGATGTGGGCCTCCTTCCAGGACGTGAGTTTCAGGCAGCCCCAGGCCTGTCTTCGTCAAACCGGACCCCTCAGCCCAGGAAGGCCATGGCGGGGGTCAGCGTGGTTCTCTCTAATTCATCAATTCATCAAATGCACACCAGCCCTTCCTCTGGGTGTGCACACTGTGCTAAGCTCTTTCCAAGTGTTAGCTCACTGGACCCCCACACTGACCCGTGAAGCAGGAAGCCAAGGCTGCCCCCCATGACCTGCCTCCACCGCCCACGCTGAGCTGGACCCAGCCTGGCAGGGAAGAGCAGGGCTGGGAGAAGCCACCGCAACTGTCCCCGGGAAAAGGGACGGTGCTGGGGCCGGGGCAGGGGCGGGGAGGCGGGGCTGAATGCTGGATATCAAGGTGGAGGGGCTGACAGGAGGTGCTGATGGAATGGAGGGGCAAAGAGGGGAGTCCAAGAGAAACGGGGGGGGTGGAGCTGTTACTGGGGCAGTGGGCAGTCTTGTGCACACAGAGCCCTGGGCACCCCCTGTAATCAAGGGGCCCAGATCAGTAACAGGTATCTGGCTTCTTGGACTAAATCATGAACCACCTTCTGGCCTGGACTACAACTGTCCCCATGGATGTCCATGCTGGCCTAAAGCCATGGGAGAGGATGGGCCCTGGGTCTGAGTCCCAGCCCTGCTTTGACTGCCTGGACACTCTGGGCAGTGCCTCCCCTGTCTGGGGGGGTGGCTGGGGGTGAGGGGGTGTCAGGGTCTGTCCGATGTGGCACTTGTGAGCTGTGAGCCTTGGCTGACTTATTTCTCCTCCTTGTGTCTCAGTCTCCTCATCTGTAAAATGGGCACACAGCTCCTCCCTGGCCGGCAGTGTAAGGATTCATGGAGGTGCTATGGTTTGCCCAAGGCTGGCCACACGAGGCAGGTGTGGATTAGCTGAGCCTGTGAAGTGCCAGGGTCTGTGTGTTTCAGCGTCTGGTGGTTGTGGCAGGGGGGATGTAGGCAGGGCGAGGGCCAAGGTTCCCTGTCTTGGCCTTGGGGCTGTGCTCCAGGAGGCACACGGCCACCTGGCCACCTTCCCTGTGAGGCCAAGGGAGCCAGAGAGCTGAGGCAGAGTGTATGGGGGTCTGTCTCACTTCACTTGGATCTGCTGGGCAAGTCCCTGCCCCTTGCCAGCCTCAGTTTCCCCGTTTGGAAGGAGGGAGATGGAGAAGCTCAAAGCTCTGGTTTGAAAGCCCTGTCCAGCTCCCTGCTGCCTACCCAAGCATCTGTGTCTCCCTCTACTCTCCCTAAGAAACAAAGGTTTCTCCTCGAAGGTAGAATTTCTGGACATTTTGCCCCAAGAGGAAAGTGACAGATGGAAGCTGTTCTGCCTTTAAAAGACCTGAACTTGTACCGGGTTGAACACTGTCCCCCCAGAATTCATGTCCATCCAGACCTGTGGGTGGACAACCATGTGAAAACAGAGGCAGAGACTGGAGTGACGCCGCCCCAAGCCAAGGAGCACCAAGCCTGGCCGAGGGGCATGGAAAGCTGGAAGGGGTAAGAAAGGACCTTCCCCTAGGGCCTTCAGAGGGGCAGAGCCCCGCTGACACCCTAACTTCACATGCCCAGCCTCCAGAATGGTGATAAAATACATTTCCGTTGTTTTAAGGCCCTTGGTGTGTGGTCCTCTGTCACACCAGCTGAAGGACACTCCAAAATCCCAGCACCTCCTGGCCGTGTGACATTGGCCAAGTCACTGGATCTCTGCCCAATGACACAGAGTCACTGAGGCTCTGGGGATCACCCCAGCCTACAACATTCCAAGAAGGTTAACGCAAGAGAACGTGTAGGGCTTGCAAGGGACACTCCCAGCCCTCTGTAATTGGCCATCGCGGTCCTCCGGCACCGGTCCTGGCAACCTGGAACCCCTCGTGTCTCACCACTGGGCTGTGTGCTGCCCCCCACCCCCAGCAGTCAGGTGTTAGCACCTGCGATTCCCTCTGCCTGCCACGCCCTCCTCAACTTGTCCACCTGAGAGACACCTGCCTACCTGGCTCAAAGTGGAGAGGGCCCCTCTCCTCGCTCCTTTGAGCCCTCCCTGACTGGCAGCACTGAATTGGTGGCCCTCTCTTACACTCCACTTCCCAGCAGTCGGATTCCCAGGGACCCCGGGAGGGCACAATGTGGCCCCCTGATCCTGGGCCCCAGGCCCTGCACAGCACCTGACACGACAAAGGTGAACCAGCCACAGAATGCATCCCCTACCCTGCCAGAAGGAAGCTTCCTCTAAACCCCTGCCAGCTGGGACCATCGGAGCCTGGGTGGGAGTCTGGGAGGGGACGTACTACCGCACACGCTGCCACAGGAGCCACTGGGCAGAGCCCTCCTCCCAACTTCTCCAGAAACACCTTCATGGATGCCCTGTCCATCAGTGAGCATGCATAGCTGGGGCTGTGCTCACAGATTGCACACCTGGATGGATATGTCCGCTGGAGCCCTTGGGTCAAGAGCACAAGTGGGCGTGTCAGAACTCCAAGCACAGCAGGGACTACACACGTGTGATGGCTGATCACATGGCCATATGTGAGGTGCATGAGCACAAAAACATGTTAACAGCATGTGCTGGTGTGTGCAGGAGTGTCTAGGCAGTGGGCCCATGGGGGTACCTGTGTGCATCACTGTGCACATCTCTGCCCAAGGGAGTGCCATCCACATGCTTGTGACTGTACTTTAAAGACTGGTGTGTGACTGTGTGCACATGTGCGAAGGTGTGCTGTGGATGCAGGGGTGTGGAGAGTGTGCATGTGTATGAACATGTGCTGTGCATGCATGTATATATTACGGTGTGTACACACATGTGCTATTGTGTTCTGTGCATGCATGAATATATAATGTGTGTGCACACGCATGAATATGTGCTGTGCATACATGTGTGTATACGAGTGTGCATGCACATGCAAGAACATGTACTGTGGATTCACGTGTGTATATGAGAGTATGTGCACATGTACAAACATGTGTTGTGAATGCATGTGCGTATTACAGTGTGTGTGCAAGTATGAATCTGTATTGTGGATACACGTGTTTTAGAATGTGTGTGCACATGCGCAAACATGATGTGCATGTCCATGTGTCTATGACAGTGTGTGTGCATATGTACTGTCGGTGCAGGTATGTGTATTACAGTGCGTGCACATTTATGAACATGTACTATGCATGCACGTGTATCTTAGTGTGCACACATGTATGAACATGTACTATGCGTGCATGAGTGTGCACACATGTATGAACATGTACTATGTGTGTGTATGAGTGTGCACACATGTATGAACATGTACTGTGTGTATATGAGTGTGTACACATGTATGAACATGTACTACACATGTGTATGAGTGTGCACACATGTATGAATGTGTGCTATTCATGCACCTGTGTATACGACAGTGTGTGCATGTGTACTATAGGTGCATGTATGTGTACTAGAGTGTGTGCACATGTACGAATGTGTACTGTGCGTGCACATGTGTATGTGTGTGCTCAGGTATGAACATGCACTTGTGTATACAAGAGTGCGTGCACATGTATGAATGTCATAGCAGCACTGCACACCCCCCCCATGTGTGCATTCCGAAGTGGGCTATGGGAGTGCACGTGACCATAATACATTGTGCATTTGTGTGTGCGCTTGCGCTTGCCCGTGTGTTGTGTGTATGTGCGTGACACCCACATCCACCCCTCCGAGGGCACATTTCTTTGTGTTTCCAGGGCAGCTGCCCTGGGCCGAGGGTCTTCTGTTCCAGCCTCCTCCTGTTTGATCCCTGACTTGTCTGAATTATGGCCATGTGGGATTTCTGGTAGGTTGTTTTTCTGAATGATTGTCTCTGGCGAATCACATTCCTCAGAGCTAACATGGTCTTGCTCTGTAGGGACACCATCATGAGGGAACCAAAATAAACCCGGATGCCTGTCAGACAGCAAACGTCTTGGAAGCTGGAGTTTCATCTCTGTCTAGATCCTCTCCCGCCTCCTCCCTCCCTTCCCCTAGGGGACGCAGCTGTCCAGCTCCCAGACCCGGCCAAGGACAGGGCCACACTGGGAGCCCCCAGAGCGCCACACAGCCCCCATAAATGAGCCCTCTCTGCTGCACTCGCCCGTTTCCAAACCAATAAGCAAACAAGAAATCCATTGTACAGAACCTAAACCCTCAGACGGAGAGATTTCAGATCAGAACACACCCGTCACCAAGCCACAGGAATTCATGAGACCACGCCCACCACCTGCTCTGGGGTCTGAGAGGTGGAAGGGGGCAGTGCCCCCCAGGGGGGCGTGCACATGCACACACTGTGCAAAAGCACACAATATGCACTGTGCATGCATGTATACACTTGCACACACATGCATGCACACACAGGCACTGGGAGACACGTACACCCACTCACAAACTGAGGTCTGCGAAGTGCATCTCAGAAGGAAGGGTACATGCTGGATCCCCGAGAAGACGACTTCTGAGCTCCACATTCACGGGCAACCCAAGGGATTCGGGGCCCAATCAACCCCCTGGCTTCACCTTTTGGTTCACACTAATTCATTTTAGGGTTGTGTCTCCCCCAGAAACACATCTTGGAAACGCTACTGGGTGCCAAGGGGAATAGGATCGGCTTGACAAATGGCTTCTCTGTGACAATGTGTCCCTCAGTTTGTCCTGGATATAAACGGGAGCATGGGTTCTGCTCCTCAATCTTTTCCTCCACAGCAATGTACTTTCGATGTTCAAGGAAATGTAAAAACAGACGTGCCATGCCACCAGTCTCTCATCTGCAGCGTCACCCCCAGTATGGGCTGCCCCTAAATGAGCCACTTGTCCCCATCCAGGCCCAAGCTATTGTTTCTTCACCTATAACCAGAAGGAGTTCCTAAACATATAAATCAACCCCATCTTTCAGCTGCTTTGTTGTTGTTAGTTGCTGCTGAGTCAATTCCAACCCATGGTGACCTGATGTGCAGAGTAGAACTGCTCCATAGGGATTTCAAGGCTGTGACCTTTCAGAAGCAGATGGTCAGGCCTTTCTTCTGAGGTGCCCATGGGTGGGTTTGAACCGCCAATCTTTCGATTAGTAATCAAGTGCTTAACTGTTTGCACCACCCAGGGAGTCCTCTCAGCTGCTTAGAACTCCCCAGACACTTCCCAAGATCATCAGAATATGATCCAAGCTCTGCCTACCACCCTGGGCCCCGCCAGCCTCCCCACCTGCCTCTTAGGCATGATGGCCTTGCCATTCCTCCAACTGCCAAGTATGTTGCACTCCAAGGCACTTGCTATTCTCTATGCCAGCACTCTGTCCCTGCGTCTCTGCATGGCAGGGCCCAGAGGGACACAAGGCCAAGTCCATGCTGTCTTGAAGAAGCAGAGCTCCAGGGCTGAATAACGGCCCCATGGGCCAAAATCAGAAATTAAAATAAATCAACGACACTGTGAGCATCAGCAGCAGAATGTGCATTGACAATTTAGATTCACCAAGCGCCGGCCGTCCGCCCCAGCCCTCAGAGAGAGAGGCTGAGACTCAGTGAGGGGAAAGGGTGCCCGAGGTCCACCACCTATCAGTGGACCTGAGCCTCCAGCCTCCAGCTAAGGGTCTCTGACTCTTCTCCATGCCCCAAGCCACTGAGAGGTGGCTGCTGTCGTAAGCCCATTTGACAGAGGAGAGCAACAGGGCACAGAGGGGGACGTGGCCTGTCCTAGGTCACGTGCCAGCTGGAGGCAGAACAGATACTGGAAGCACCCCCTGACCTGCAGCTTAGCCTTCCAGAGATTTCCACAGGACGGTGAGAAGGCCCTGGAGACCCTCCATGGGGATGGCGGAGGGCTTGGGCTCCCCCACAGGCAAGGGGCAATGGTGTGGACCTCCCTTCCTGGAGCCACAGCAGACCGGGAAGGAGGGTCCCTGAGGACCAGAGTTCCCAGAGGAGACAGAGCAGCAGAGCCCTGAAGTCACTGTAAAGGACTTCCAGGCATGGGGTGGGCACTCAACTCAGCCTCGTCATGGTGAGCTGCTCTGCAAACCTGCTGCATGGCTGTCCAGACTCGGCCCAGCCATCCCCTTGTCCTGGCTCCCTCGGCCCTGAGCTCCCCTCAGGCCCAGCCCAGACCACCTGGCAGGGGGCCCAGCTCAGAGTCCAGGCTCCGGAAACACACGGAGGGTCCCCTGGCGCCCTGGACTTCCAGGAAGGCCATGGAGGGACGGGATAGTGGGGAAGGTCTTGAGCAGGAGAAGAGAGCTGGTTGCTGGGTCACATGGGCCCCGGCAGGGTGTCCAGGAAGCAGACGTTTCCAGGGTGCTGGCCGAGGTTGCTACCCAGTTTTGATAAACTCAGGGCCAACCCTGCCGCTGACCAACCGCAGCCCAGAGCAGCACTATTTCCTCACTGAGCATGCTCCAAAAGCTCAGGAAGGAGAGAGAGTTATTAAAGTGCCTACTGTGTGCCAGCTCCAGGTCCCGAGAATCCAAGGAGGGGGTCTTAGCCCCTCCCAGGAGGGCTGGAGCCACCCTCATCCCCATGTGTGCAGGGGGAGCTGGCTACCTGTGTTTGTATCTCTATTTACTAAACTACAAACACTTAATGACTAAGAGATGCCTGGGTTTGATCCTGTTCAAAATAATAGGTTCTGTTGGTAAACACGCAGGAGCATCCCAGCTGTCTGTCTTTCCAATCACACAAGGGGACTCCGATGGACTGAGCTCTTTCCAAAGGGGCACACACTGAATGGCAGGACTGCGGCGGGGCTGGGGGCACCCCCACACACCCCTGGGCTCCTGTTATACCATCCAGGTCCCCAGTGCTAGGGAAGACAACACAGTAGGTGCTGCCTAAACGCTTACCCTCCAACTGGCCGTTTTATGGAAGCGGCCAATGGAAGAGCCAGTGGCAACAGAGAGAAGTGTGAACTCGGGCAGCGGTGGACTGTGGCCCCCAGAACCAGGGCCAGTGCACAACACGCTGGCCCACACCCCTACACTGGAAAGCCGTAGGCAGGGCCTCAGTTTCCCCATCTGTAAGGCGAAGGGGTATCTGGAAATGAGGGGGCTCTCTCAGGATTGAGGCGGGAGGTGGGTGCTGGGGATAGAGTGTGGGAGGGGACTGAGCCTGGACTCCTCTACCCTCTCTGACCTGGACCTCATGCATGTTCCTAACTGGTCCTTGGTCTCCTCATCTGTTAAGTGAAAGCTCCATCAAGTACAATGAACCCGCACCAATGGCCGGGAGATGGCCGGAAGTTTTTCCATCAGGCTGCCCCTCCCTGTCCCCACACTGTCCCCATGGATACTGGGGGCGTGGTTTCCCCCACAGCCCTCCCCACTTTAGAGCGCTGAGGCATCACAGATGGGGTGCAGTCAGACAGGGAGGCCCCGAATCCCTTTTTCAAGCTAGACCCCAGGGCTGCAGGGCCCAGCCCAGACCCAGCAGAGAGGGCGCCTAGAGCAGAAACCACAGTGGAGGGGGCGTTTACTGGGGGGTCTGTGCCCCTCCCTGCCCAACTGACCCCATTCACCGCTCCCCAAAGGCACCTAGCCCTCTGCTCCTATGGACCCCTGCGGATGCCCGCCCCTCCATCTGGTTATCTAAGTGCTGCTGGCCCCTAAAGCCAGCCAGATGCCTCTTCTGGGAGGAGGCCCCATACTCAGGGCAGAACAGCCCCTAAGGAGGCGGCTAGGGCCCCACCCACAGGGGAGAGGAACCCCGAGGGCCAGACGGCCATAAAGCCATAAACGCTGAAGATCTAAGGCTTATTGTCAGGGCAGGAAGAGAGGCAACTGGGCTGAGTCATGGCCAGGGTCTCCCCCCTCAGAACAGCCTGGAACAGCCGGATAAGAGGCCTGGGTGCAGGCTCCGCCCAATGCCCAGACCCTGGCCAGCCTCCGTGACTCAGTTTCCCCACCACATGGTGTGCCACATTCTACACCCCACCTAAGAAAGCCCGTTAGGCCCACCACTGCCACCACCCCCTCTCCCTGCCTGTGGTCATGTTCTCGGTCTCTGTACTGCACCGAGGCCTCGTCCACTTGGCCAGCCCAGCAGAGAAGGCCTGGCCCTGGTGACCAGGAGGCTGGTTCCTGCTGTGGTTCTGTGCCATGTGCCTTCAGGCAATGCTGGACCCCACTGGAGAATGGCCTGACCAGAGATCTCCAAGGAGGGACTATTTGATCAGTATATTTGTGTGTCTATTGTCTGTCCCCACCACTGGGACCCAGCTCCAGGACAGCCAGGGCGGTGCCACTGTCTCGTTCCAAGGCGCCCACAGTAAGCCTCTGCTGAATACACCTTCAGGTCTCCTTCAGTTCGGTTGGCCAGAAGTCTCTGTTCCTGCCCCAAATGCACTAGGTCCCACGGGGCCTCTCCTCTTTTCCTCTCCCGGAGAGGCCAGCAGAGAGCTGGGCAGAGCCCAGTCTCAATTCAGGGAACACAGAGCAAGGCCGGGGTGCAGGTCTGGAAACTGGGGGGAGGGTGGACAGAACAGGCAAGACCAGAGAGAGGCACTGGGTGCCCACAGCTGCTGCCCCACTCCCTGGCTCATTTCTAGGGCTGTCAGCTGCACAGCACTCAGGGGACACAGGTATCCCCACAGCGGCAGCTGCCCCTGCCCAGCTCAAATAATTACCTGACCTGGCCCAACACAGCCGGGGACAGCAGCCAGACACAGGACCCCCTCCACCTGCACCGCTGCCATCCTGTGTGAACTTGGACAGTGCCCTGCCCTGTTGCGTGCCTCAGTTTCTCCATCTGTACAGTGGGGTCCCAATCCCTCTGCAGTGGGGTCCACTATCAGCCCCCACCCTCAACACATCCCCCCCAAAGGCAGTCACCACCTGGGCTTCCACGGGAAGGACTCCGGAATCCATGACAGAAAACAAACAGAACGACGATGTGGGGGGCAGGGGGAGGCGCCAGGGATGACAAATGTACCCGATGTCCGTGGCAACTCCACCATCCGCTCCAGGTTCACGCCCAGAAATTTATGGGTCTGTCATCTGGCCCTGGAGATGTGTCTCCTGCCTGTCATCCCCCGGCGTTTGTCATCTGCCACCCTCCCTCCACGTATATTTATGCACACCCACCCGGGCATCTTCAGGGTCTGCCTGCTTGTTTCCTGCGGAGATATATGAGCACCCCAAGTCCATGCGCCTCTGCTCGTAAATTCCTCCCGATGCTATGGCATCTGAGTCCAGCCACTCGGAAACAGGGTCCCCTATGGCCAGGACGGTGGGGCAGTGGGCTGAGAAGGAAGGTTTCCTGAGTGTTTAGAAAATTTTATTGAAATCTAGAGCTGGTGTGTGTGTGTGTGTGTGTGTGAGAGAGTGTGTGTGTGTGAGTGTGTGTGTGTGTGTGTGTGTGTGTGTGAATTCCTTTGAGTTTTTCAGTAGAATCCTATTTTGGTGACTGTCAAGTCCAGTCTGCCTAGTCTTGACAGGTCTTAAGATTCTCATACTATCACTTTCCTGGACATGGACACTACAAATTATATTGAATCAGAAATCTAATTTAATCCATTCTTATTAAATTGGAAGC
>NW_004444087.1:3695308-3697633 GCF_000243295.1 Trichechus manatus latirostris
AAAGGATTTCACTTCTTAGATGCTGTTCCCTTAGACTATGGGAAAAATAGTATTTAACAAAGACTTTGATTTTTTTCCCTCCAATATCCTCTTTATGTGTTCCCAAAGCTTTAATAAAATCTGATTTGGACTTACAACCGTGTGTGTGTGTGTGTGTGTGTGTGTGTGTGTGTGTGTGTGTGTGTTAGAGACAGCGAATGAGACAGAGCTGGAGACAGATGCCGGGCACACACACATATTGGGATTTCACTGTATCCATCCAAGTCAGTTGAATTTTCAGTCCCATGAATTTTTCTCTCAGAGTAGGTGAAGCGGAGCACAAGGAGTCAATTAGGGCCCAAAGATTCAAACCCCAGGGTCCAAGAGAGGAGGCTGCTGGTCTGTGTTCTGGCCCTAGGCTCGCTGAGGGGTAAGGGGGCTCAGCCACCTGTTTGGTGGGAGGCTGGAGGTCTGGGAACAGCAGCCTCTCCGCAGCCCAGGTGTGAGGAAACCGCTTCCAAAGGAACTTTGAAAAACCGTTGAGCTTTCTAGAGGGGGTCTTGAGGAAGGGGGTCTATAGGAAGGGACTCTGTCCTCCCCCCTCCCTGGCCTAGGTGAGGCGCCCACTGCCTCTCTGCTCTCCTGTCCCCTGCCCCTGCCCAGCTTGGCCAGGCCTCAGGAGAGTGCCTCTAGTTAAGGTGCCGATCCCAGCTGTCCTTCAAGTCACAAACCGCCTGCTCGAGCCTGCTGTATCATCCTGGGTTACACGCACGCTACAGACCAGCACTTCAGCACAGGGGCTCCTGGGTGGGGGTGGGGGCACGACTCCAGTGCCCGCCAGTCCCAGCCTTCCCGACCTTGAGACCCCAGGGTCTTCTCCGCACCAGGGGTGCTCACACATTCTTCCCTGTGTGACCAGGGACACTGAGGGGTCCAAGTGCAGGGGTCCCGACCATGCTCCCAACACTTTGAGCCAGAGCAAGAAGGCAGTGGTCCCTCAAGCTCCCAGTGCTGCCTGGAGTGTGTCCCTGGGTCTCTGGGCATGCTCTCTCCTCTGTAAAGTGGAACGGGGCTCACAAGTCTGTACTCCAGCTGTGTGCTGAATCAGAGTGAAAGCCACAAGAACCCAGGACAGAGGAGGTGAGGGGCTCGCCTGGACAGAAAAGATGATGGTTGGGTTGGGGGGGGCTTTAAAACAACACTGCTGCCACCCCGCTCCCAGCTCTGTTCCTCTCTGGGCTGAGTGGACACTGAGGCTGGGAGCCTCTTGGGGACTGGGGAGGTGGGCCCTTTACATTGTCCCCTATCTCTGCACCCTTCAGATCTTCTGTCCCCAAGGCTCCCGGGATCTAAGATCTCAGAAGGAGCCCCCAGGCCAATCTAGGGGGTGAGTGACAGACAAAGCTCCACCAAGCCAGAGTCCCCAAGGGCTCCAAATGGATGGGAAGAAGTGAAGCCACTCACACCTGAGGCTTTGCTAGAAGGTACAAACCAGGTGTGGGTCCCCCAGCCTGGGGAGATGCCTGCAGGGGGCCCTCTGGGTGCTAAGCTCTGACTGTAGACAGTATTCCCCCAGGAAGGCACTGCCAAGGACACATCACCATTATCTCCCCATTTTACAGATGTGGACACTGAGGCTCTGAGCTGTCATCTGCCCAAGGTCACACAGCTGATGCCTGGAAGAGCCTGATTTGAGCTCAGAGCTGCCAAGTCTGGCTTGGGGGTGGGGGTGCCTGCTGGCAGAGCCCCGGGGTTCCACCCCAAGCAGTAATGAGGTGACCTGCGGGTTTTAACGGGTGGACCGGAGGTGCCTATCTTTAGAAGCAGGTTGGGTCAAAGGGACTCTGCAGCCCCACAAAGCCGATGACGACAAAGACGGGTCCGAGGTGGGGGTGGGGGTGGAGTGGATCCACCAATTTCGGAGCAGAGCTCCCCTCCCCGTACCAGGGGGTTGACTCCCAGACCTGGACAGCTGAATGGGGCCCCTCCCCCGTGTGTGGCTGGTCTGTCCGGCGCGAGGTGCGGAGGCTAGCAACGACAGGGGAGAGGAAACACGGGCAGGGATGATGTCTGGGGCGTCAAGGAGGGGCAAAGGCTACGGGGGAGTCGATGGCAGGAAGGGGCGGCTCTGGGCAGCAGGGCTGGGGTGTGGGCAGCGACGGGGGCGACGAGGGGAGAGCGGTGCTGGGGAAACGGCAGGTTCCAAGGCCAGGAGCCGCTGTGCGGGCGCGGCGGGGACCCGGGGGGGGTGGCGGGACCCCGGCTTGGACCCAAGGCTCCACCAGGCTGAGCCGAGCGCCCGCTCGGACACTTCCACCGCCGCCAAGTTGCTCCAACTTTGCCTGC
>NW_004444087.1:3697733-3702143 GCF_000243295.1 Trichechus manatus latirostris
GGGGGCGCAGGGGGGACCGGGGGCGCACGGAGTGCGCGGGAGCCCCAGGAAGCCGCCAGAGCCCGCGCCTTGCGGGCTCCGCGCCTGGCCGCCGGACTCGGCTCCGGGCTCCACGCTTACCTGCTGGCCTCGCGGCCGCTCTCGGGCTGCGCCGCTGCTGCCTTCCTTCAGGCTCTAACTTCGCTCGGGATTGAAATTCCGCCCCAGCGTCGCCCGTCGATCCGCGCGCCGCCCCGCCCCTCGCAGCGCGGGCGGGGGGATCGTCCGCCCTCACCCATCCTTCCTTCCTTTTCCTCTCCCTCCCTCCCCGCTCCCGCGCGCGCGCTCCCCCCACCTCCTCTGCCTCCGGCCCCGAGTCCGGCGGTGCCGCTCGCCCTCCGCTCCTCTCCCCTCCCGCCCTAGTCCGTCGCCTTCCCCGCCTCTCCTTGCCGCCTGCAAGGGATCGCGGGGCTCCGGCCGCAGAGCTGGGGGAAGAGGGGGAGGACCGAGGCGGGGGAGGTACTAGAAAGCGCTGGAGGGTTCCTCGCCGTCCCTTCCCCCGCCCTACCCACCGGCTCTCAGGGGTTGCGGGGGAGTGGGGGCGCGGCTTTCCGGGTAGGAACACTGCAACAGCTGTTGCCTGGATGGACCGTCCATGATTCCCACCATGGGGTGGGCAGAAAGACGACTTTAAGCACAACCAAGACGTACTGAGGACCCCAGTCAGCCGGTTGGTCCAGCCCAGCTCCGGAGAGCAGGGGCCCAGAGGCGAAGGAAGCAGGGGCGCAGGCGGGGCCGCTCCCCTTTCCCCAGCCCGGCCCCTCTTCCTGCCCTCAATCACCCCAGCCTCTGGGGCGACTTCGGCGGGGCTCTCACGCACTTAGTTTGACCCTCACGACCGCTTGTGCGCAAGCCCCACAGTCCCGTGTTACAGGCAGGTAAACCGAGTGCAGGAAGGCCCAGAGGCTCACCAACGCCACACAGCCCGCGCGAGGCAGAGCCCGAGTCGTCCCGGGGCAGCCCAGACCACCCGGCCCGCGCCCTCAGGACTCCGCGATCCGGCCCGGGCAGGCCAGGCAGTGCCCTTGCGAGCCAGTGTCTGCGGCCCTCGCAGCCAGCCCCGCCCCCACCCGCGCCCCCTCCCCGCTTCCTGTCCCCGCCCGCCCCTGTTTCCCGGCCTCAGTACCCCCGGCACGCTCTCCGCTCCCAGCCAGCAGCTGGGCAATTCAACGAGCATACAAAAGAGTTGACTCAATTCAAAAGCAGCAAATCAAGATAAATCCTATAGTGTGCGGGAACCAGAGAGGGAATATGAATGGACGCCCACAGCATAGGCGCGCCCTATACGGCCCGGCTCGGCTGGGACCTCCTAAGCACAGAAGGGACGGCCCAGCCAGAAGTGGGGAGTGGGCTCGAGCTGCCCCCACCCCAGGCCCAGGGGCTCTGGCCGGAATTCGGGGCTTTCTGGCCGCCTTCTCCCTGCCCGGTGCAGCCGAGTGGGGAAGGTGCAGAGCCACTGATGGGGCGCCAGGACATGGGCGGGTGTCCAGTGAATAGATACAAGCACGAGGGGGGGGCAGTGGGAACACCTCCCAACCCAGGGTCGGGGTGAGGTGTGGAGGAGAAGGGCAGCTGGCCGTTAAGAACGTTGGAGTTCCTACTTTTCTCCTTCGGTTGCCCCCACTCCGACCCAGTCACTGCTACAGGCTAGGGACAGCCTTGCTGAGCCATCAAGTACATGCTGCAGCCTCCTGGTGCCTGGGCGTGGGGCCGAGGGGACACCTTTCTCCTCCCTCTGTGTCTAAGGGGCCAAGCCTCCCCAGCTGCGCGGTGGCTCCAACCAGGAGAAGCCGGCCCTCCCTCCAGCGGCTCTGGTCACTCTTGGAGGTGCAAGAGGGCACCATTCCGCCTCTGGCCTGGCCAGCACTGCCTCAGGGAATGGATGGGAATGAATGGGCCAATGGAGAACGGAGGCCTAGACGCCCCTCCCCAACCAGCCCTGCTTTCCCCTGCGAAATCCCTGAGAGGGGTGACGGGTTCCCCTTTCCTCTGAGGTTCCGCAGCACTACTTTGGCAGGAGGGGCTGGGAAGTGGCTGAGATCTCCTGTGTGCCAGAGTCTGTGCTAGCCGCTTGCCCAGCGTTACAACACGTCCTTCACTACTCCTGGGCGCAGGGGCTGCTTCTGAGCCCATTTCTGCGGGGTAGAAGCCGAGGCCAGGTCTCCAGCACCCTTGGCCCGCAGTTGCCCGACGAGGACCAGTGCGGCCAGTCCGTGTCTGCCCAGGGTCGGCGCTCCGCTAAGGTTTCAGAATTCAACTGGAGGGGCGGGGTAGGGAGAGATGCAGGAGGGTCCCCTCAAGCCCTCCGGAGGCTGAGCCCGTGCCAGCTGTAGCGTGGGGGTGGATGAAGGCGGGGCGGACAGCCGGGCTTCTGGGTCCTTCTGGCTGCGCCCCCACCCCGAGTGGAGGCTGCACCTCCCGGCTGCGACCACGTCCCCGGAGTCCCGGCTGGGTCGCCCCTCCCCCGTGGCCGCGCCGATTGGCGGCCTGCGTGTAAGTCATTAATTCTGTTACAGAGACGCCGGCGCCACCGCCGCGAGGACATCTGTCAGAGACCCAGAGCCGCGCTCCACGCCCGCACCCCTTCCCCACACCAGGAGCTGGGGAGGATGACACCTCGCTCCCCAAAGGGCTGAGACTGCATAAGCAGGACCCAGAGCTGGAGGGCTTTGGGGTCCCGGAGTCAACGGGAGGGGGCGGGGCCAGCGGCCGACCCTGGGGGATCAAGGTCCCCAAGCCACGGGGGTGCTGAGCTCTGCTGACGGAGAGCATCCCTCGACCCCTAAATCCTCAGATCCAGGAGCCAAACTCTGACCAGAGTATTGGGGTGGAGGACGAGGAGGAAAAGGAATCCTCCTGGGCCTCTGCGAGCAAAGGCTCCTCTGGAAGGAGGGACAGACACCAGGATATTGCCCCCTTCCTGCCCATGCAGCACACCTGCACCTCAAAACCCTGTCAGGCGCTTCCTGGGTCCTCTCTGCTCTCCACAATCTCCTAGGCTGTCTCCGGAGGCCACTGCCCCCTCACAGTGTTAGATGAATGTGGCTGTGTGGGTTGGGAGGAAGGGAGGTTTGGCTGCAGAAATTCCCGCTCATCCTGGCAGTCTGGACCCAAGGACCCCACACCCATCTCGTGGAAGGGGACTCGGAGCAGGATGGTACTCGCACACTCGCGCCCCCTGGCCCCTGACGGGGCAACCACAAACCACACCGTGCAGTTTGGGAAAAGAAAAAGTTTGGGGGGCAACACCCTGAGATCGAAAAGAAGAGTGTGAGGAGGGCAGGGGGCAGGGAGGAAAGAGCGACAGGGTAGGGGGCCCGGAGAGCTGGGAGGGGAGCGCTGACCCTGGGGTCCCACCCCACCCTGCCGTCAAGGCCAAAAGCTTAGGCATCCCGGGTAGGGAGAGGTCGGGTCACGGCGCCTATTATTAACAGCGAGCCAGTCCTTCCCGCGAGCCCGGCAGCGGCGGGCACAGCTGGGGCCCAGGCGGCCGGGCTGGGGGGGACAGTCTGAAACGCCCCCTTGGACGAGGATCCCGGCTGGAGCGGGGCGTGCTGTGCAGAAGAGGGTCCTCCACACCCTCCTGTCTCGCCCCGACTAAGAGACGGGGTTGGGGGAGGGTGGCAGTCTCCGGGCGCCGCGGCGACACCGAGCACTCGAAGGCGAGCTCCCGCCGGCCTCCTGCCAGCCCCCTGCCCGGCCCGCCTTTCCCCCTCTGCGCGCTTTGGAAAGTTTCGGGGTCCCTGCGGCGCCTCCTAGCCGGAGGGGTTCAGAACCCTCTCCTCGGACCGCGGCGTCGGGAGGGAAGTTTGTCTGCCCGGCTCGGCGGCCGCTAACTTCGGGTGCGCACGCCTCGGCCCCGGGTCGGGGGCGCCTGGGAGCCGCGAACCCAGAGCGCCGCAGCCGGAGCCTTGGAGGCGGGAGGGATCTGGTCCGGCGCGTCCCCCCGGGGCAGAGGCTCGGGGGCAGGGGCGGCGGGGAGGCGAGGCCGCTGGGGACCCAGCGCGCGCCCCTACTCCCCGCCTGGAGCATCCTCCCCGCCTCTCCCAGGGGACGCCCTGGGGGCCCCGCAGCTGCGGCAGGGAGGGACCCCAGCCCCTCGGCCCCCACTGGCCCCCGCGCGGAAACCCCTTCTTACCTGGGCCGGAGCTCTGGCCCTGGGCTGGAGACACGGTTACTGGCGAGCGAAGCGCGCGCTCCATCCCCGAGCCCGGCGGCAGCGGCGGCGGCTTCTCCTACTTCCTCCTCCTCTTCCTCCGCCGGGAGCGCCGGCTCCAGACAGCTCTCCTCCCCCCGCCCGCCCTCCGGGCCGCCGGTCTGGGCTCGGCCTGCGCCGGGAGCCGGGCGGAGCGGAGCGGTGGGAGCCGGGCT
>NW_004444087.1:3702384-3705086 GCF_000243295.1 Trichechus manatus latirostris
GAAGGTTTAATGTGGGAGCTGGAGTGGGGTGGGGGAGGGGCAGAACGGAGGGGGTGGCGGCTGGAGGAGCTGCGCCGGTGCGCTCCCCGCACGTCGGTGGACCGGGGGTGTCCAGGGCCAGAGAGGGAGGGGAACTGGAGCGGCCGTGGGGGCGGTGTGGGAAGCCAGGAGGGAGCCGCGCCCCCTCCTCGCGGCCCGCCCCGCCCCGCGCCCCCCGCCCCCTCGGCCTCTCCAAGGCTTCCTTTCGAAGCAGAAGCCCACGGAGGTCTGGGCGTCGGGACCTTGGATGGTGAAAGCGATGGGAGCTGGGTCCCCGGGGCGGGTATGTGCGCGCGCGTGCAGACACCGCCATGCGCACACACACCCAGGGAGCCGCGTGAAAGTTGACCCCAAGTCAGTCCGTGGGTGGGCGGGCGCCCGCGAGGGCAAAGGCGCAGCCTTCAGGGACGTGCGTTTCTGGGGCCTGGGTACATGTGGCGGGGGAGCGAGGGTGCCCGCGCCCTCTGGGGCTGAGCGTCCCCAAGGGGTCCCCCTTCCCGCCCCTGCCTCGCCCCCGCCCCCGCGTTGGCCAGAAAGAGTGGGTGTGCGCTCAGGCCCGGCGCACTCGGGTTCTTCCCGGAAGGCGCGCTTCAGCGGATTTCCACACCCACCACCCCCCTACCCTTTCTCCTCTCGAGTCCTAGGGACTCAGGAATAGTTCCCTCTGGCAAACTGAGGTGCCCTTCGCAGCCCCCGCTCGCCTCGAGCCCATTCCGAGCGGAAACGGCAGCTCCCAGGGCGGCTCCCCTCCCCACCGCCCCTGGCCGCCTTGCAGCTTTCGCGTTTGGTAAAAATTCCACATCAGGCTTAAGAGCGCCCTCGCGCGGCTATGGCCTGCGCGCTGCTTCCCCACCCGCCGCGGCCGGAGCTGGGGAGCCGGGGACCCCGGGGGCGCGATCCTATGGGCACTGTTCCCTGCGCTGCTCCCTGGCCCAGCGACCCGCGCCGCCCCCGCTAAAAGGAAGAAGAGGCCGCTGGGCCAGGCTGCGCGCCACAAGGGGGTGCGCGCAGTCCAAGCGTAGGGACTGCTGGGTTGGGGGGCTTGTATCCTGGGGTGCCCCTTGAGGAGGAGGTTCTCAGGAGTGGCGCACGGAGTTGCGAGCAGCCTTTCAAGGACTGGCCCGGCGGGGGATGGGCGCATGGAGCTCCGGTCCCCGCTCTCCGCAGCCCATAAACTCCGTCCAGCTTGCGGTGCCGCGGCTGGCCGCCCGCCCTCCGCACTCCTCGCCCCTGCCCCGCGCCGCCGCCAACTCGTGGTTCCTGCAGAAGAGGGATGAACCGAGACCCCAATTGGGGGCGGGGCGGAAGAGGCGCCACCACCCTTCCTTGGGGCTCCTGGGCCCAGAGTGACAGTCAAGGACAGAGTCACCGCCTCTGGGCTGTCCGGGCCTTGAGTCTATGGCAGGGCGCTCAGACCTGCAGCCCTGGGGACGAGAGCTACAGGGGCAAGGGCTGGCCTTGGGGTCTCGCTTGCCCAGGCCTCTCAGGGAGGAGGACTGGCTCTTGTGGCCTGCATTCGCCTAGTCCCTCAGGCAGGGACTCTGGACGGCCCCTCTTCCCGTCTCCCCCCACCCCATTGGGACTTGGGTGTCCCTGACCTGAGTCCCCATGAGCCAGATGGCTGCAGGGAGGGGATCTCTTGGGCCAGACATCCTGCCTCGCCAGCATTTCACCCCCTAGCTCCCTCTCTGGCTCTGTGGGATGTTGAACTGTGTTCTAGTTTTCTGTAAGAGGGCAAGGGCCTGCTTGTGCCTGCCTGGAGCCCAGGCTGCTGCCCTCAAAAGCCCCCACACCTCTCGGGCTGGGAATGGGAGACCCCAGAACAGACCCAGAGGGAGGAGGTGGGAGGGGAGACAGGCTTTCTCTGGGCTAAATAAAGCTGGAATCCTCCCTGCTCCCTGTCTGTCCCTTGCAAGGCAAGAGCCCTGTCTCTCTGTCTTTCTCTCAGACACTCTCTCCTGAAAACCCCCACGCAGACACATGTACCCAAACGCAGCCACTGTTGTAGACACATTACAGCCCACACATTTTGTACACGTGTCTACACACAGCCACACACAGCCTCGTGGGCACACACACCCAATCTCACACACCCGTTCTCCATCCTCCCCTTGCCCCAGGAACATATATAAGTCATCTGAACAGTGTTTCCCCCACCGACCCACAGAAGCCCATCCCTGACCACAATAGTGGCTGGTTGTAGTGGCATCCTGCTACATACATCCCAAAATCAAATACATCTCTTGACCTACATATGACCCTCACACACATGTGTGGCATCCCCATGTGGAACTATAAAGATTGCTCCCCCGCATGAGTGTTTACTGTGTGCTTGCTGTTTGACATGCAGCCATTCATTTCATCCTCAGAGCACCTCTAGAAGTGAGCACTGTGAACATCTCCATTTCACAGATGGAAAAAGTGAGGGCTGGAGAGGTTGAGTAACTTGGACAGGGTCACAACAAACTGGCAAATGGCTGAACCAGGGTTTAAGTCAAGACAGTCAAACTCCAAAGCCACTGGACTCAGTATTTTTTTTTTATTATTGTACTTCAGGTGAAGGCTTGCAGAACAAATAGTTTCTCATGAGATGGAAGTACACATGTTGTTTGATGACATTGGTTAACAACCCCACAACATATCAACCCTCTAACTTCTCAACC
>NW_004444087.1:3705516-3747074 GCF_000243295.1 Trichechus manatus latirostris
GATGAAAAGGAAATCAGGAAAACAATACCATTTTCAATAGCCCCTAAAAAAGATAAAATACTTAGGAATAAATCTGACCAGGGATGTAAAAGACCTATACAAAGAAAACTACAAAACACTGGACTCAGTATTTTTTTATACCTAAATCTGCACACACATACATGCACATGTGTGACACACATACACATACTATGCACACATACACCCCTTCGCAAGGGTGTCTGCATGACGGCATCCTATATACAATGACATCAGCCTATCCGTTCTGAGTCGGCCAGACCAGCTCAAGCACACCCTCTTCCACCTGGGTGTCCCTGAACCCAAGACTCGGCGAGCTCCACCATCTCTTCCAATATGCACCAGCTCCTCGTTTGGAATCAGATCTGCTAACCAAAACCTCCACTGGGGAGGGAGACTGGGACTCTGACAGCCAGGAACTGGATCAATGAGAGTCTCATTTTTGTTAAGACAAATCAGCCACCCATCCCACCGCCACCCCAAGTGCACTATGGGGAAAGGCCAACCAGTCAGTGGGGGCCCATGGGTTCAGCTGAGGCCTCCACTAAGCGGGCCAGCCACACCTGTGGGTGTGGCCCTAGCCCAAGACACTCCACCTGTTTGGCGCATAGCTTCTAAGGCTACCAAAGTCCTCATTCAGGAAATGTTGCACAAACACTGTTATGGACTGAATTGTGTCCCCAAAAAGATACATTAAAGTCCTAACCCCAGTACCTGTGAACGTTAACTTGTTTGAAAATAGGGTCTTTGAAGATGTTATCAGTTAAGTTATCATGAAGTCAAACCGGAATAGGGTGGTCCTAATCCTATATGAAAAAAAAGCAGTTGCTATCAAGTCAGCTCTGACTCATGGTGACCCCATGTGTGTCAGTCGAAGTAGTACTGTACTCCATAGTGTTTTCAATGGCTGATTTTTCAGAAGTAGATCCCAGGCCTTTCTTCCAAGGCACCTCTGGGTGAACTCAAACCTCCAACCTTTTGGTTAGCAGCTGACCATTAACTATTTGCACCACCCAGGGACATCTAATCCTATATGACTGGTGTCCTTATAAAACAGGAGAAGAGACAAGGAGACAGAAGGACACCATGTGGCGCTGCAGCTGCAAGCCAAGGAATGCCTGGAACCACCAGAAGGTGGAAGAGAGGTGTGGAACAGATTCTGTCCTAGAGCCTCAGAAGGAATCAAGTAGTCAACATCCTGATCTCAAACCTCCAGTGTCCAGAACTGTGAGCCAATGTCATTATAGGCCACCCAATTCGTGGTACTTTGTTACAGGAACCCTAGGAAACTCATGCAAGCACCCCTATGTGCCAGATTCTAACAGAAGCCCACAAGATGCAGAAAGAAATAGAGAGGAGTCCTTGTACCCAAGAAACCCCCATTATGTCAGCCCCCTGGGACTGTGGGGCTACCTTCCCTGGTGGGTTAGGGATCCCTCCTCTGTGCTACTCTTCCAAGGCTCTGGGATTCCTTGGCCAAGTACTTGCCATGTTGGATTAGCAAAGTCTATTGACGTGTTGGGCTCGTCCACTAGACTGTGAGCTCAGGAGGGCAGGATAGTCTGATTCATCTCTGAGTCTCCAATGGCCTACACTGGACTGGCACAGAGGGAGTGACCATGAACACGTCCAGAATAAGCGAGGACTCATCCCATGGCTTTGCTGTGTCTGCACCCCAGTGTGTGGCTTCTGTGTCCTCTCTCCTCTAAGGGTGGCCTCACCCAGGCAAAACAGCCACCTGAGTGTATGCATGGAAAGGGAAGGGAGCAGACACAAGTGGCTGGGATGAATATGGAGATGAAGCCCCCAACACCCATCCTAAGGAAATGGTACCCAGATAAAAATGGTGACCATCTCTTCCTGTGCCGAGAGCATCACAGTAACAGCAACAACAACAACAACAAAAACCCCATAAAACGTAAAGGACATAGAAGAAACAATATTTCCAACTTATATCCCAGGCAAAGAGCTGATTTCCTTATATATAAAGATCTCTTACAAATCAATAATGAAAATACTCAATAGAAACAAAAATGGGCAGGGTTATGAACAGAAAAGGAACTAAAACAGACTCTTAAACATGTGAAAGAGTCCACAGCCTCACTCTTAACAGTAGAAATGCAAATTAAAACTACTCTGAGTTATCATTTTTCACTCATTAGATTTGGCAAAGATTAAAAAGTTGAATGATACACGCTGTTGCAAGAGTGAGGGGAAGAAGGCACTCTTGGGACCTCTGAGACAGTGTCAAAACTCCAAATATCTTCACCTTTTGGCCAAGCATATACTTCCAGGTATCTGTCCTCCAGAAAATACTCACAACTGTGAAGAATGATGTATTACCATGTACAAGGTTATTCACCACATCACTCTTTGTAATACCAAGAGTAGACCCAGCCTGAATGCTTGCTGACAATGATGCTCTTAAGTGCATAATGGTACACCATACGTATAAGCGTGCAACCATATAGACATGGACCAATTTGAGTCAATCTCCAAGATATGCTCCTTAAGGGAAAAAAGCAAGGGGTAGAAGAGTGTTTTTAGTTGTTTTTTTGTTTTTTTTACATTCATGTACAGAAAGGGGATAACAGAATAACTTATTTGCTTGTGTGTGAATAGGCTTATCTCTGGAAAGAGGCCCAAGGAACTAAAAACAGTGGTTACCTCCTAAAATGGAAACTGGGGGGACTGGGAAGCTGAGAAAGAGGGGTAGGAAGGGACTTGCTTTTAAATATACATATTATGTATTATTATTTACAGAGAGTAAAATTCACATTTCTTACATGTACATTTCTATGAGTTTTGACAAATGTATACATTGTGTAACCACCACCCTAATCAAGATACTGAGCATTTGCATCACCCCAGAAAATACAACTTACTTTTCACTGCAAACCTACTTATGCCTTTTGAATTATGTAAAACGTGCATACATTTCCATTTGTAATAAATTCACATTCAAAAATTTAAAAAATTGCTTCTTCTCTGTCATCTCATCTGGTCCCTACAGTTACCCAGTGAGGCAAATCTTTTCTGCCCTATTTTATAGGTAGCAAGACTGAACCTCACGTGAGAGAGTGATTTGACTAATGAGACCCCATAGGGCAGGTCAGAACTTGAATCCAAGACTTTTTTTTAACAGCTTAATTGAGATATAATTCACATACCACACAATTCATCTATTTAAACTGTACAACTCCATGGTTTTTTAGTTTAGTCCCAGTGTTGTGCAACCGTCACCACGATCTCATTTTAGAACATGTTCCTCACCCCAAAAAGAAACCCCATACCCATTAGCGGTCATTGTTCATTCTTTCACCCCCACCGAAGCCCCTGGCAACCACCAATCTGCTTTCTATCTCTATGGATTTGCCTTTTCTTGACATGTCATCTAAAAAGAATCATGCAATAGGTTGTTCTTTTGTGTCTGACTTACTTCACTCAGTATAATATTTTCAAAGTTCATCCCGTTGTAGCATGTATCAGAACTTCATTTCTCCTTATAGCTGAAAAATATTCCATTGTATGAATATACCACATTTTATGTACCTATTTGTCAGTTAATGGGCATTTGGGCTGTTTTTACTTTTTGGACATTGTGAAGAATCTTGCTGTGAACATCAATGTACAAGGTTTTGTGTGAACATGTCTGCATTTCTCTTGGGTACATACCCAAGAGTGGAATTACTGGGTCATATGATAATTGTATGGTCAACTTTTTGAGGAACTGTCAGGCTGTTTTCCACAGTGACTACACCATTTTACATTCCCACCAGCATGAAGTACAATTTTTTATTTCGCTGCTTGTGCCTTTGGTGTCATGTCTAAGAAGACTTTGCCTAACACATTTACTCCTATGTTTTTTCTAAGAGTTTTATTATTTTAGCTCTTACATTTGGGTCTATGATCATTTTGAGTCAATTTCTGTGTATGGTGTGAAGTAGGGGTCGAACTTCATTCATTTGCATGTGGGTATCCAGTTGTCCCAGCACCATTTGTTGAAGAGACTATTCTTTCCCCGCTGAATGATCTCGGCACCTTTGCTGAAAATAAACTGACCATAATTGTATGAGTTTTATTTCTGTACTCTCAATTCTATTCCATTAGACTATATGACTATCCTTACGCCAGTACCACACTGTCTTGATTACCATTGCTTTGTAGTAAGGTTTGAAATAGGGAAGTGCGAGTTCTCCATCTTTGTTTTCCTTTTTCAAGATTGTTTTAGCTCTTCCGGGTCCCTTGCATTTGAACTCAATGCAAACTTGTCCCTCAACACCTCCCTGCCTCCCACTGAGCGGCTGAGGCACAAATGGCAGCCCTGATACCCCAAGGGCTAAGGAATACTGTTAACAACCAAAACAAAAGAGAAAACAAACCCGTTGCAGTCGAGTCCATTCCAGCTTGTAGTGGACCCTATTGGACGCAGTAGAACTGCCCCGTAGGGTTTGCAAGGTAGTAATCTTTATGGAAGCAGACTGCCACATCTTTCTCCCATGGAGCTGCTGGTGGGTTCAAAGCATTGACCTTTCGGTTAGCAGCTGAGCGCTTAATCTCTGTGCCACTAGGGATCCTCACTATCAACAAAGTGCTCATTTATTAAGCACCTACTGGGTCCCAGTGCTACTGTAAGTACTCTGCATGAGTTAATTCTTTCATGACCCATGGGTGGGTACTATTGATGTCCCCCCTGTACAGCAAGGAAACTGAAGCTCCTGGAGGTAGAGAGACTCGTTTGAGGTCAGACAGGCAGTGACTTGCAGAGCATAGTCCAAGCCGGCAGCTTGTCTACAGAGTCCACACTCTTTTTAATTATTATTTTTCACATTGAAATTTGAGATTTTTTTCAAGCACACAGAAAAATCGAAACAATTTTATAGCAAACATCCTTGTGCTGGTAGTTGCTGTCAAGTCGGCCTCCGACTCATGGGGACCCCAGGCACAACGGGATGAAGTGCTGACCAGTCCTCTGCCATCCCCATGATCAGTTGTGGATTGAACTGTTGTGATTCACAGGGTTTTCACTGGCTGAGTTTCAGAAGTAGCTCACCAGGCCTTTCCTCCTAGTCTGTCTTAGCCTGGAAGCTCAGCCGAAATCTGTTCAGCATCATAGCAACATGCAGGCCTCCACTGACAGAGGAGTGGTGGCTGTACATGAGGTGCATTGGCCAGGAATTGAACCTGAGTGTCCCCCCGCATGAAAGGTGAGAAGTCTACCACTGAACTGCCACTGCCCCCAAATGCCCATATACTCACCACCTAAGTTCTACAGTCTTGCTACGCTTACTTTATCACTTATCTATCCATCCATAAATCAATTATTTCCCAAGTAAGTTGCAAACATCAGTATACTTCACGCCTAAACAGGCATTAACTGGAGTTCTGTATTTGTTATGAATTTGTCTTTCCTCTTTGGAGTAAAATTTACATACAACAGGATCCCATTTAATGGTCTGACTACCGTAGACCCCTCTGCAGCCCAAACCCCTCTCAAGATACAGAGCATTCATCACCCCAAAGAGTTCCCTCACACCACACTCCCACCCCCAGGTCACCACGGTTCTGACTTTTTCCACCATTGGTTAGCTTAGAATGTTCTAGAATGTCGAGGAATGCTAGAGAAGGTGCTCTTTTTGTCTGGCTGCTGCCACTCACATAATGTTTCTGAGCTTCATGCTGGTTGTTGTGTGTAGGTCAATGTGTTCCTCGTTATTGCTGAGTCATACTCAAATGTTTGCAATGAAAGTGGTCAAGCACTCAGCTGCTAACCAAAAGGTCAGCAGTTCAAACCCACCATCCACTCTGTGAAAGAAAGATGCCATGTCTGCTTCCATAAAGATTACAGCCTTGGAAACCCTATGGGACTATTCTACTCTGTCCTATAGGGTTATTATCAGTTGGTTTTGGTTGGTTGGTGGTGCAACCATTAAGCGCTCTGCTGCTAACTGAAAGGTTGGTGCTCAAACCCACCCAGTGGCTCTGTGGGAAAAAGACCTGGCAAAATGCTTGCATAAAGATAACAGCCTAGAAATCCCTATGGGACAGTTCTACTGTCACATGGAGTCACTATGAGTTGAAATCAACTCGACAGCAATGGTTTGGTTTTTTGGTTAGAAGCAAAGGGCAAGGAGACCTAGTGGTGTAAACGTTAAGCACTCAGCTACTAACCAAAACGTTGGCAGTTCGAACCCACCAGCTGCTCCATGGTAGAAAGATGTGGCAGTCTGCTTCTGTAGAGATTACAGCCTTGGAAACCCTGTGGGGCAGTTCTACTCTGTCCTACGGAGTCACTGTGAGTTGTAATCGACTTGACGGTAATGAATTTTTTTTTTTTTTTGGTCACTGTTCCCAGGAGGATGGGGCACCTCCTCACCCACCTCCATGTTTCCAAGCCTGGGGACTGCTCTTCTGCAAGGGACCCAGAGAACCAGGCCCCGTTCACCCCTCCCTCATCTCTTCTGGTTGATTCTGACTAACACCAGGCCTAATTAGAGAACAACAAAGTGATATTACATAGGCAGGCTTTCAAGGGGACCTGCCCAGAGGTGTATTGTTTCTTAAAAACTGGTCGAGCCACCGGAATATGTACCTTGTTGGGAAATGAGGGTGTCTGGGAGTGGTGCGGAGATGGTCTGGGGGTGCTCTCTGCTTTGGGGCCCTGTGGGGATCCTGTGGTCCTCTCAGAGGCTCAGGGATGGAGGTGGCGGTCCACATGGGGGACATGGCCTGGAGCTTGTGTGCATCTGTCCACCGTGACCTTGCCGTGAGCCCTCAGGGCTGGGCCTGGGACTGACCATCTTTGTCCTCTCTTGCACACAGTAGGCATTTCCTGAAAGGTATATGGCCTCTGTGCTGGGGCTGCTCTGCTCTGGCCAGGACCCACCCCAGACCCCGGCTTCTCCTAGAACTGAGCGTAGTGCCGTTGTCCCTTGAGGTGACACTGCAGCTGAATGCTGGGACCCAGGTGCCCGCTGGCCACAGGAAGACTGGCTGGGCGGGCAAGGAGTTCAGGGTGGGAGCTGGGGCCCGTCCCCCATGGGGTGGGATCTGAGCACATCTGTGCAATGCTCATCCAGCACTTACCATGCGCACTTGACATACCTTAATTCATTCCTTGCCCTTCTCTGTGGGGCAGATATTATTATTACAGTGAAACCTGTGGGAGCCTACTGTGTGCAGAGAGGACAACGGGGCTGCCTTATTTTTCCAGTCTCTCAAGTTTTCTGCCTTTGGCAGGGTGCAGTCTTACCACTTTTCTATCACTCTCTGTTAGTAGAAAATATTTGAGTTTTCCTTTTCTGACAGGTTTCCGCCTTACACAGGTTCCAGCTTTCACAGGTTTTGCTGTATATCCCCATTTGCCAGATAGGAAAACTGAGGCCAGGGTAGGTTAAGTAATGTGCCAAAGGTACTGAGCCAGTAGGTGGCAGGGCTGGGATTCAAACGTAGGTAGGCAACCTCCAAAGTCCATTGCTGCTAGCATTTTGCCCAGCCCTGATGCTAACCCCATGAGGGCCCCTCCCAGAATAACCTCCTCACTCACCTCCTCCTAACCATCCTTCTTCTCCCTTACATGTCTGATGCTGGTGCAACACTTTGCAGTTTACATAGGAATTACCCTGACTGGTCTCAGCCAGTCCTCGTGCGGCTCTTTTGGGTCTGAGGCTCAGAGAGAAGGCGCCTGCCCAGAGTCAGGGTCACTAGGGTGAACACTGGGACATCCCAACCCTGCGTGGATGGCTCTGGGACCCCAGCATGGCCTGGAGAAGGGGCCCAAGGGGGAGGCCGTGGGGTCCCCTGTGTGAATCCCCTCTAGAGAGTTCCGCCGCAGCCTGGGCTGGCCCAGGATGCAGTCATAGTGGGGCAGGGACTCAGCTTTCTGCCAGGCTGTCAGGCGGGTAGCAGATAAATGCCTGCATGCCGTGCCAGAGCCAGATATAAAAAGCCTCTGCGGCTCCTGTATTCACTAGGAGTCTGGGGCTTCCTGTCCCATTATCTCCCAGGCTAACAGGCCACACAGCAAAGCCAGAGAACATGGCATCCTTGTTGGCAGGGAGGCCTGGTGGCAGCCCCCCCGGGACTGGGCACTCAGGGTGGCCCACTCCCAGGCCTGGGGGCCCCAAGTAGCCTGGGGACCTCTTGGCCCCCAGTGCACTTGAAAGTCCCTTCTTGTTGGGGAACCAGATGCTGCCGAGTCAACTCAGACTCATGGCGACCCCATGTATGTCAGGGTAGAATTGTGCTCCATAGGGCTTTCATGGCTAAGTTTTTGGAGGTACATCACCAGGCCTTTCTTCCAAGATGCCCCTGGGTGGACTCAAACTTTTAACCTTTCAGTTAGCAGCACCTAGGGAGTCCCTGGAAACACATATTTTATAATCATATGGTGTTAGGTCTGATGACAGGTTTTGTGGGCGGTGGGACACAACACAGGCCCCTTGGAGAGATCAAAGGCAGACTCTCACTCACAGCTCCAAACAAGAGAGGCTGCCAGGCAGGGCCACATGGAGTGCTGCACTTTGGGACAGGTCTAAACAAGCTGGAGTATAAGGGGCAGCTTATGTACGGCAATCAGGGTGAGATCAGTTCGGTTTCCGGGCTTCCTGGGGATTGGGGATTTTTAATAATCCGGGGCATAAGGCCTGTCCCTAAGTGTTGGAGACCTGTCCCTGGGGTGATGAGGGCAGATGAAAGTGGCCCTGGAGTGTGAGAGCTAATAAGGGGGTGGTTGGAGCCAGAGCTGTGGGGTGGAGGAGAGACAATGAAGCCGGAAGGAAAGGCATCAGGAGGGGCTTCCTGGTGGATTTCCGGCCATCCAACCTCCAGCTGCCTGCCTCTACCCCAGACTGGGGTGAGCCTTTTAGTGGCTGTCCCTGCACCTCCCCTTTGCTCAATCTCCTTGGGCAAGTGGCAGCTGGAAGCTGGTATCTGCTCTGCTCAACCAGGACCTCAGGGACTCCATAGAGCCAAAAATGTCCGTGGCCTCAAAGGAAGCCAAGAGGAAAGGCACACTCAGCTAAATGAAGGGCCACTTCTTCCTTTCAGAATAGCTATGTCGTGGCTGCATGGCTGACGAGCCTCGGCGCGCGCCAATGACAGCCCACGGAGCCAGTAATTAATAAAAATGGGTAATGATAGACCATCTGTCCCAGCTGCGTGCTGAGGTGCGGCCACGCCGAGCCCTCATTAGGCATTCCATAGCCGCGTCCCCACAGATGTTGGCGGTGGCCAAGCCGGTCCCCAGGGAGGACACGGTTGAACAAATTTGGGCAAACAGCACAGAGCAGGCTGGTCCTAGCCCCAAAGCTCACACAGGGTCAGCAGAGCTGAAGACCTCAGCCCAAGGGGACCTCTGTCCGTCCTCTGCCTGGGAGGGGCACAGAGCACTACCTTGAGTGACACAGGCTCGGCCCCTCCTGGCTCTGTCACTTGCTCTGTGTCACCTTGGCCAAGCACTGAGCTGCGCGGTGCCTCCACTTTCATACTGTGGAGAGGATGGAGCCGAGCTCCCGGGGAGAGCGGTAGGGAGAATGTGTTTGGTGTAGAATTACCTTGTTGTTTGTTGCTGTCAAGTCGATTCCGACTCAGGTGCAGAGTAGAACTGTGCTCCATAGGGTTTTCAAGACTGTGATCTTCTGGAAGCCTGTCTTCCAAGGTGCTTTCAGCTAGTAATCAAGCACTTAACTGTTCGCACCACCCAAGGACTCCTAGAATTACCTTACGACCCAGTTTTTCCACCCCTGGGTATAGCCAAAAGGTGGACACGACCCAAGCGCCCATCAACAGATGAATGGATAAGCACAACATGGTCCATCCACACAATGGAATATTACTCAGCCATCAAAAGGAATGAAGTTCTGATCCACGGAACGACGCGGGTGGATCTTGAAAATACGATGCTGAACAAGATAAGTCAGACACAAAAAGGAGAAATAGTGTATGATTCCACTTACATGTGATATCTAGAATAGGCAAATGCATAAAAGCAAACGTTTATGCCTAGTTACTAGGGGTTGGGGAGTCCCTGGGTGGTGCAAATGGTTAAGCTCTCTGCTGCTAACCAAAAGGTTGGAGGTTAAGTCCACCCAGAGGTACCTCGGAAGAAATGCCTGTGATCTGCTTCCAAAACATCAGGCACTGAAAACCCCACGGAACACAGTTCTACTCTGACACACATGGGGTCACCATGAGTCAGAATTGACTTGACAGAAACTATTTGTTATTGTTGTTTTTTTAAACCAGGGGCTAAGGGGAGTGAGTAATGAATAGTTTTTGCTTAAGCAGAACAGAACTTTGTTTGGGGTGACGAAAATATTTTGGAAATAGTGATGATGGTTGCACACCATCATCAGGGTGATTGATGTCACTGTATCGCACACTTAAAAATGATGAAAATGGCAACTGTTGTTATCTATATTTTACCACAGTTTAAAAAATCAGAGTATGCATTTGGGAAACACAGGGTTGAGCAATCAGGACTTCTCAGAGCTTGAATTTTCTCTGTGGGAGAAAGGAATTCTATAATGTACAGAGGCCCTTTGTCATGAAGCCCCTGGAGTCCAGAGAGGCAGGTGAGGCTTCTAGCACATACTAGGTGCTCAACTGGACAGAAAGACAGAGGGAGAAATATGCCACAGGAGCCCCAGTGACTTGGAACTCTCCGGAAGGCACTAGGCAGAGCTTATTCTCCTTAGCAATTCTAGCACTTGCTGGAGCCATCTCTGGACAAGACCTGCAGCTGAGGGCTACCCCTTGCCCTGGAGGAGGGTCACCCAGGAGGGACAGGGTTTGGCACCCACAAAGGGATGGGGGACCCAGAATGCCCACCCATGGTTGAAGGCCCTGTGAGACTCTATGAGCAAAGAGGAACAGCAGACAAACCGGGGCTGGGCATGGGCTGCCCAGGGTAGAGAGAGAAGCAGGGGAGATCTGCAGTGGGCAGGAGTTGCTCTGGAACAATTTGGGGAACTGGGGCAGGCAGGGCAGATAGCCTGGAGGACTCAGCTGGGTTGGCTTCCCTGGAGTCTTGAAGCTTTGGGCTCTGTGGCTGCATTGCTGTTCCCAGAGCTGGGTCCCTTGGGACAAACGGACAAACGCCTTCAGCGTGGGGCTCCCCCATGCAGGGCAACCTCATGAGCTCAGGGCCGGGGCCCCAAGAGTGGCCTGACCTTGGATACAGCTGGGGAAGGTGTCTTAGTCTCCTGGTGCCACTACAACAGAGATACCACACGTGGGTGGCTTTAAGTAACAGAAATTTATTTTCTCACAGTTCAGGAGGCTGGAAGTGTCAGTACAGGGTGCGGTGTCTAAGGGAAGGCTCTTTCTGTTCGCTCTGGAGGAAGGTCCTTGTCTCTTTTAGCTTCTCTTCCTCCGTTCCTTGGCAATCACATGGAAAGTGTCTTCCCCTCCATTTCTGCTTGCTTGCTTGCTTGCTTAATCTGCTCTTTTATATCTCAAAAGAAATTAACTTAAGACACACCCTACACTAATATTGCTTCATTAATATAACAAAGAAAACCCACTCCCAAATGGGATTATAACCACAGATATAGGGGTTAGGATTTACAACACATATTTTTGGGAGACACAATTCAATCCATAACAGAAGACATTTACAGATGGGGACATGAAGTCACAGAGCCAAATTACCTGCCTGGGGATGCTGGCTCCAGAGTCATGACCCCAAGTCTGAAGCCCCTGCTGGCCCTGACTCCAGAGGCAAAGGTCTCCTCACCCTCGTCTCCCCCCAGCTTCCCAGGTCGAATATCCCCTCAGCGCGTGTGTGGCCCCTGCCTCACCCTCTCCTTGAAGTTCACCTGGGCCACATGGGTCTTGCCTGTCCCAGGAGGAACACCTGATGCCAGGCCTCTCTGGTTACCTTCTCGGGTAACCCGAAGTCTGGCCTGAGCACCCCAGGAACCCAAGCCTCCTGCTTTGTCCCCACACAATGGGGCACATGGGAAGTGGAAACAGAGAGGGCGCCATTTTTCCTGAGTAGATCGACCTGGCTGAACCCTCTTGGGGTCAGAGGGCCCGTGGAGGTCACTTGGCCCAGCCTCCACGGGCACAGAGGAAAACTGAGGCCCAAGGGAGGGCTAGTCCTGACTCAAGGTCTACAGTGGGGTTAGCTGACACGGGGTCGTGGACCTGAGCCCAGGCCAGGGGTCTTCTCTATCTTGGGATGGAGGAGCTCCCTCAGGTGGCTGGGGAGCCCCCGTCAAGGGACACAGTGCCTCCACGCGTACAGGGGTCAAACGAGGGACAGGGCGGGAGGAAGTTTAGCAGGCTGGTAGAGGTGCCCAAGGGCAAGGGGAGGGGAGGAGGTGCTTCATGGTTGGTATGAATATTCATGGAATGCTATGCATATTCATAATAACAGCTCCTGCCTCTAATACAGGAGAAGCTGGGCTGGGAGAGGACTGGTCACTCACTTGTCTGGTAAAACCCGAGGCTGGAGCCTGTCCCACTGCAGACCAGTGGCGCCCTCTTTGCTAGGAGGGCCTGAGGAGCAAGGGCCAGCGAGGCAACTAGAGGAGGCGAGGGACGTGTGGCCATGTGGTTTCCCTCTCCTGCCCTGGACAAGGCCTCAGAGCCCCAGCACTGGTCTGGATGCCAGGCTTTGCAGGTTGAGGGGAGAGAGGCTTGGCTTCTACTGAGTGGTTGGCAGGCAGCCAGGGAGGAGCTGGGAGTCTGCAGCTGCTCAGACAGAGGGTCCCCTGTGGGCTGAGGATATAGGAGCCCAGCCCCCAAGCCTCCCTCTCACAGAGAAGGACACCGAGGATGGCTCAGAGAGGGTTGATGACGTACCCAAGGTCACACAGCAAAGTCACAGGACACCTAGGGCTCCAGTCTGTGAGTGTGTTTTTGTGTGCACCCGAGTGTGTGTTTTTGTGTGCATGTATGTGTGTGTATGCATAAGTGTGCATGTATCTGTGAGTATATATGTGAGTATGAGTTGTGTGAATGTGTGTGCATGCATGCGTAGGTGTGCATATGCATGAGTGTGTGTGTGTGTGCATGTGTGAGTATGTATGTATGAGCGATGTGTGTATGTGTGTGCATGTGTGAGCGTGTATGCATGCATGTATGTATATGATTGAGAGTGCATCTATGTGTGAGTGTGTGCATGTGTGAATATGTATATGAGTGTCAGTGGTGTGTGAATGTGTGTGCTTATGAGTGTGTGCATGAGTGTGCATTTATGTATGAGTCTGTGCGTGTGAGTGTGTGAGTGTGTATATGTATGTGAGTGTGTGTGAAAGTCGGTGTGCATGAGTGTATGCGTGAGGGGCCCTGGCAAGTAGGCAGGCTTACCTCTCAGCTGTCTCCAGCTCTAGGACAGGTGCATGGCTTTACCTGGCACGGAGTAGCTGTGTATGTCAGTGAGTTTGTGTGAATTAGTATCCACTGAATGAGTGAATGACCCATAACCCTGAGAGGTGGGCACTGTTGCTGTCTCTGTTTAAAGCTGGGGAACTGAGTCTCTGAGCAATGAGGGAACCTGCTCGAGTCTTGCTGAGCGAGGTAGGGCCAGCCTCAGTTTTCTCCGGTAGCATCCATACGTGAGATGGAAGACGGTGTTTGAGTTTGAGAACCGCTCTCCTCGGTGTCCCTGGGGCAGTATGGGAGCCTTGCTGAGCCAGGCCTTCGGGACAAGCCCCAGACCCTCTGTGACCTCAGTCTCATCGGTGCATTGGGGCCAAGAAGTGTGCAGGTGAGGCTCACCAGGGAGAGGAAGCAAAAAAGCCCAGAGACCAAGGGCTGTCGCAAGTGGGCGGCCCCAGGGCTGGGCTCGTTCCTCTGCCTTTGCGGGCCCCAGCTGCTGGGTCTGAGCAGAGACAGATGGGTGGGAGCGGGCTGGGGGGCACAGGAGGGCCCTGAGGCCAGGAGGCCTGTGATTCCAATGCAGATCCATGAACAGAATCACCCCCGACCCCATTCTAGGTGGCTGACAGTGCAGGTGGGAACCGGCATTTGTAGGAAGCCTGATGAGGAGGCTGACATTTAGTGGGGAAGAAAAATAATCATAAATGATGGTTTTTATTAAAAAATATTGCCAGGAAAATGTATGCTTGTTCCAGAAGCCCATAAAAGGCCCAAAATGTAATAAGGGAGAAGCAAGGAGACGAGGGATGGAAAATTAAAATCATGGAAATAGTCCGAGAGAAGTCCTGATATCTACTGGGGGCCTTAGTGGTGGGGGGCTCTCGGGCGAGAGGGAGGGAACAAAAGAAGAGAAGGAAGGCGATACTGTTGTGGGAAGTGATAAACATTATTCTGCAACTGAAATAGCAAAGGCGGCTGGCGGGAGGAGGGACAGATCATCTATCACGGTGGCGGTGTGATGGATCTCTCCTTCCATGGCCAGGGACGCCATGCCAGCCCACTGGCCTCTGCCCAAGCCTGGGTGCGAGGGGGGGTGGGGGTGGGGGCATTCCCACTGAGGCAGGGGTCTGCCCTTGGGGACCCTGGCCTGAGGCAGCGGCTGCCCAGTTGGATGGAGGGCTTGTGCCAGGAAGGCCTTTGGGGAACAGGGACTTCAACCTCTTGGAATGGGGAAGGGAAACTGAGGCCCAGAGAGGGGAGGGCCGGTGCCCAAAGTCACACAGCAATTCAGCACCGGAAGTAGGGCAGGGACTCAGGTCTCCCCAGGGCAGAGGTAGTGGCTAAGGAGCAGCACTTGGGACTCCCAGCTTGGGACCCCTCAGAATGGAGGAGGGTGAAGGTTCTGCTTCTCCCATTCCCTCCTTGCCCAAGCAGCACAGTCTACCCAGGTTGGCCAGGGAGCCCAGTCTGGGTGTGGATCCAGAAGCTGCCTCTCGAAAACTGTGTGACTTGGGAGAAGTTCCTGTCTGAGTATCCCGGGGCAGCTGTAACAAATACCACAAACTGGGGACCTTGGCGGTACAACAGTTAAGCACTCAGCTGCTAACTGAAAGGTTGTCAGTTTGAACCCACTCAGAGGCTCTGTGAGAGAAAGACCTGGCAATCTGCTCCCATAAAGATTATAGCCTAGGAAGCCCTATGGAGCAGTTCTACTCAGTCACATGGGGTCACTATAAGTCAGAATTGACTCCGGTAACTAACAGCAACAACAACATGAGAACGGAAATTCATTCTCTCACAGCTCTGGAGGCTGGGAGTCCAAGATCAGGGTGTCAGCCATGTTGATTCCCTCTGAGGATCTGAGGAGATTCTGTTCCATGCCTCTCTCCCAGCTTATGGTGCTGGCCTGTGATCCTTGGTGCCCCTCGGCTTGTAGATGCATCACTCCAGTCTCTTCACATGGGTGACTTCTCTCTGTCTGTCCCTGTGTCTCTTCTCCTCGTTTATAGAACACCACTCAGGTGAGATCAGGACCCACCCTACTCCAGTGTGACCTCATGTTAATGGATAACATCTTCAAAGACCAAACAAGGTCATGTGCACAGGCACCAAGGTTAAGATTTCAACATGTCTTTTGAGGGGACACAATTCAGCCTGTAACAGTGCCCTTGCCTTGTAATTCCTACCTGGAAGTGTGAAGGGTAGCAGGTGAAAAATACTGACACAGAGGGGGCTCCCCAACACATGCTCTGGCTGATGGTGGGGCTCAGGCCCCGGTCAAGCAATGGGGCTCTACTGGGTCACCTTCATCTGTCAAGGCAGGTAGTAACCCCTGACCTCTGTAAAGACAGAAGAGAGGAACCAAAGCATTCCTTCAGCGCCAAGATCAAGGGTCTGTGTCCTAGCTTTGGCCAGGAAATGAAAATACAAGACCTCCGAGGTCTGGCTGAGGTTGAGAAGGTTCTAGAAGGACTGAGGTGACCAGAGCCAGCTAGGCCTGTCCACTCTGGGCCACGGGAGGTCAGAGACAGTGGTTGTCGCATCAGGCTTCATGTGTGGAGGCACAGCTGGAGCCTCTCATACGTGACGGTGGGCGATGGTGGACCAGCCAGCAGCACCAGAAAGGTTGTGACTGACAATCCAGCCAGACTTGGCCCTGCCTCGGCCACCAGCGCCCCAACCCAGCTCCATGCAGCCCAGCCCAGGGGAGAGGGACAGAGACAGAGGAAGACAAGAAGGTGGGGACAGACAGAGAAAAGGGAGACACAGGAAGGGAGGACACACAGAGATGATGAGAGACAGACAGGGACAGAGACAGAGAAAGACTCCCAGGATTTCTGCCTACCTGGAGACCCCGCCTCCTCAGGACTCGCATGCCCCTGGGACCCCTTCCCGCTTGGAACCCCACCTCCCTGGGACTCCTACATCCCTGGGACACCCCACTTCCCCAGAACCACCCACCTCCCTGGGACCCCCACCTCCCTGGGATCCCTGCCTCCCCTGCACTTCTGCCTCCCCAGGACCCCCACTTCCCCAAGACTCCCATCTCCCTGGGACCACCCACCTTCCCAAGACCCCTACCTCCCTGGGACCCCCACTTTCCCAGGATGCCTGCATCCATGAGTAGCCCAGGAGAGAAGATGGTGGCTCAGTCTTCGAAAGCTGTGGAGGTGGTGAGGGTCACCATCGGGGCTGGGGGCCAGGACTTGGGGGTGGACCAGCTGAGGTGAGAGGAGGAGGGGAGTCAAGGCCCACTCCCCCCACCAGCCTTGGGATCTGATGTCCTCTGACGGAGACCAAGACAGGTGGGTTAGGTGGGCTGGGTGTGGTCAGGGAGAGGGATATGGAGGGAGAGGCTGGTGTGGGAGTGACACAGGCAGTCACTGGCACCCAGAAGGGCCTGCATGAGCCCCCTGAGAGTGGTGAGGGCACAGAGGGGGCAGACTGAGCTGGTTTAGGGTCAGACAGTGGAGGGGCCACCAAGGAGCCTGAGGAGGAGGAGAGGGCAGGGGTGGGAAGAAGAGGAGCCAGAAGGCGAACAGAGGTGCTGAGAGGAGGAGGGAGGGGTCCACTGAGCTACATGGGGTGGTAATGATCACTGAGGTGGCCACATGGAGGTCCCGTGGCCTTGGGGGTCTGAAGGCTGGCAGGGGTGCAGAGAAGCCCTGGGAAGGGGGGAGGGTTCGTTCATCCTGACCAAAGGCTGCAATTGGCCTGGAGGGAATGGGAGAGAGGGACCAGACAGCACCCCAGGAGCACTGCGGTGCTGGGCCAGAAGGTGGGGTGGTGGCCCAAGGATGGAGGGCACGGGGAAATGAGGTGTTCCCTTGGAGGATGTTGGCTTCTTAAATGGAGTATCAAGGTAGATGTTTATGCAGGTGAGTTTTGGCTCTGAAATTAATCAGAGGCTTCCCTGGGCGTGGGATGTGAGGGTGAGGGGAGTGGAGAGGATTGGGGTGGCCTGGGGATGATGCTCAGTCCAGGAGGGGCTGAGGGGACAGTCGGCCTGGCCTCAGGGATGAAGAACTGAGCCCAGCTGTCCGATGCCTGGAGAATCCTGGCCCACAGCAGCATTCCAAGGCCGGGACACACTGGGAGGCAGCCAGCCTCTCCTCTGGGTGCTGGCTGGATGCCTTCATGGAACAATTTCTCATCATTTCATGCAAATGATTTCCTCCAGGAGAAAGGCTCAGTCTAGGATCCTTGCCTCCCCTAGACCCAGCCTCCCCTCGCCCCCATGCCAGACCCAGTCCTGGCCTCCATCCATCTCGAGGGATAAACTCAGACAAGGCCATGATGAGGATGGAGAGAGAGGCTGGGAGTCGAGGGAAGAACACGGTAGTCCCAGAAAGGCTCCATCTGTCTTGATCAGAGGCCTGGGGTGCAGGACCATGCGGCTCCCACCCTCTTCACCAGCCAGCCCCCAACCAGACCAGGGGGGCACCAGCCCCCAGCCCCCAGCCCTCCCAGCTCCTGGCCCCCTTCGCCTTGACTTGAAGGCCCTTCCATCTTCTAACATTTCCCGAGGGTCAATTAAGATGTCTGCAGTTGATTAGACCCTGCCACTGATGAGACCCAGAGGTAATTAGCAAAAGAAAAAAAAAGTTTTGATTAGTCCTCAGCATAATTCTCTCCAATTATTCAAAGTTCATGCCTGCAGGGGGTGGAATATCTCCAGGAATATTTATTTATATCCCAATTTTTCCATCAACTTTGTGAATCTAGTTAATCATCAGATCCTGGACTCGTTAACTCTGGGAGTTTGGCGGATGCCCAGTTGGTGTGATTGCTGTGGTGCTCAGTGAGGGCAGCCTAGGATCTCCACCAACATTCCCACTCTCAGGGAGCTTGTGAGGGTTGCAGCTAACCCTCGTGCTGGTCCTGCTCATTCTCGTCCGTCATTTCCTTTACTACCCCGGAGGCAGGGTTGCATCCCTTTTTGTGGAAAGGAAAGACAGCCAACCATGGAGGAGCAGTGACTTGCCCAAGGTCACACGGGAGGTGACTCCCTTGCAGCTCCCCTGGGACTGACCCTCTGGGTGGAGGCTGGGGTGGAGGCAGGGCCTTGGCCACCAGGGGCAGCCACATTGGCCACCAGATCCACCTGCTAGATCCTGGGTGCCCAAGAGTGGGAGCCACCTTCACTTTCCACCACGGCCCTCCTGCTCATGCCACCCCACCGCTGGGCCTCTGCCCAGGCTGCCCCCATCTCCCTTCATGAGGAAGGAAGCTCCTCCTTGTGGCATGAGGCCCAGGCCAGGAGCTGCTCCTTCTGGAAGGGAAGCCTTCATGGGTTGCAAGGACAGAAAGTTGTGCTGGACTGTAGGTCAAAAGCTACGTTTGACCTCCCAGCCAAACAATAGACAAGCACATAAGAAAAACAATAATATCCAAGAGGAACACACTTCTTAGAACAATCAATTACACGAGATCAAAAGGGCATTATCTGCCCAAAAGGAAAGATGAGAAGGTATGAAAGGGTAGAAAATGAGGACGAAAGAAAATGGGGAAACCAGGGCGGAAATGGGCAAAATTGCTGTCACATTGTGGGCAATGAAAACAAGGTCACAAAACACTTTATGTACAAACTATTAAATGTGAAATCAATTTGCTCTGTAAAATTTCACCTAACGCACAAAAAAAAAAAAGAGGAACAAAAGACAAAACCCAAAACCCACTGCCATCGAGTTGATTCTGATTCATAGCGACCCTACAGGACAGAGTAGAACTGCCCCACAGGGTTTCCGAGGCTGTAAATCTTTATGGAAGCAGACTGTCACATCTTTCTCCCTCAGAGTGGCTCATGGATTCGAACAGCCGACCCTTCAGTTAGCAGCCAAGTGCTTTAACCACTGCACCACCAGGGCTCCCCTTAACAAAAAGACAAGCAACCCAATTAAAAATGGGCAAAGGACTTGAACAGACGTTTCTCCAACGAAGGTAAACACGTGGCCAGCAAGCAGGTGGAGAGATGCTCAATGTCATTAGTCTTTGCTGTTGGATGCCCTCAAGTCCGTTCTGACTCATAGAGACTCCATGTGACAGAGTAGAACTGCCCCGTTTGGTTTCCTAGGCTGTAATCTTGCCAGGTCTTTTCTCCCATGCAGCCGCTGGGTGGGTTTGAACTACTGACCTTCCACTTAGCAGCCAAGCACTTAACCACTGCGCCATGAGGGCTCCTTAGAATTATCATATAAAGACTTGAAAGCAGGGACTTAGATACGTGTACACCAACGTTCATTGCAGCACTACTCACAATAGCCAGAAGGTGGAAACAACCCAAGAGTTCATCAACAGATTAACAGATAAAATGTAGTCCATCCACATAATGGATTATTATTCAACCCTAAAGAGAAATGAGCCCTGTTACTTGCTACAACATGGATGAACCTTGAAAACATTGTGCTGAGGGTAATAAGCCAGACACAAAAGGACAAGTATTGTATGATCCCACTTATATGAAATATCTAGAACAGGCAAATGCCTAGAGACAGAAAACAGATGAGTGGTTACATGAGATTGAGGAATCATAGCTCTTGTAAAGATTACAGCCTAGGAAACCCTCCAGGGCAGTTCTGCTCTGTGCTGTGGGGTCGCTATGAGCCAGAATCAGCTGGACGGCACCCAACAACAACAATGCTCCTCTGGGACCACGCAGATCTCCGATCAAGAGGAGGAGCCTGGGTCCCTCCCTGCTGACCTGTGAACCTGTGATGGCCTCCACCAAGACAGGTGATGCTGTGTGACTTCCTCTTTGGGGATACTTGTCTTGGGAACCCAGATGCCCTATCTGGAGGGATCCCAGACCCCACAGAGAGGCCGGTGTGGAGGGAAGCGGAGTCCCCAGCCAGCACCTACTCACAGCCACATGAGTGCACCACCTTGAATGAGTTGCCCCTCCACTGCCACCGCCTGCCACGTGGAGCAGAGACCAGCCGTCTATGCTGAGCCCTGTCCAAACTGCAGACTTGTGGGCAGGAGCCCTATCAGTTCGGAGAGACTTGTTACACAGCAATCGTTGCTGTTATTAGTTGCCATCCAGTCCAATTTAGGCTATCCCATGTCTTACCAGAGTGGAACTACTCCACAGGATTTTCTTGGCTATAATCTTAACAGAAGCAGATTTCCAGGCCTTTCTTCCATGGAGCCACTGGGTGCATTCAAATTGCTAACCTTTAGGTTGGTAGCAATAGACAAGTGAACAATGGGGAAAGCTCTTTGAACCCAAAGCTGTGCCCACGGCTCCAATCCCCAGCTCAGCCCACCTCCCACCCCCAGTGCAGGCTTGAGCTGCTTTGGGACAAGGCAAGCGCAGGACTCAGCTCTGTCTCTTTGATCAGCTGCCAGAACAAGGCTGCACCTTCCTGTCCTCATCTAGGAGCCGAGAGCTGAGTTTTCAAAGTGATGTCCACGGCTCTGCCTCCTTCCCTCCCTTCTGCCGCTGTCAGGGCTGCCTGGAAGAGATGAGTCTCAGCATCAGATGGCACTCTTTTCCAACTAATTGAGCCCAACCCAGCAAGGGCTCCTTGGCAGGTGCTCCTACTTGAGCTTTAATGGCAAGCTTATTAGCTAGGGGGTTCAGTGAGGGGCACTGGCTCCAGATTCTGTCCAGTTAATGCTGCCCAAAGACAGCTGAAAGGGAAGATTTGAGACAAACCCCCCTTTCCCCTGAGATGGAAGTTCAATAGCAGATCTTGTCTCCACCAAGATGAAGAGGAAAAGGGAACTTGGCAGCCACAGGCTGGGGGTACTAGGAGGTGGGAGTAAGAGACCTGACTGCTGGATCCAGCTTGGACTCTGCCCTGCTGGCTGATCCCAAGCAATACCCTGCCCCTCTCTCAGCCTCAGTTTCCCCATCTGCAGACTGAAGAAGTTGAGTGAGATGAAGGCGAAACCAGGAGATAAAATAATAACAGCAGCACTTTCTATGGGTCAGGTACTTGACCTCTATCAGTTAATTAATCCACCCGAATGGAATGAGTGGCTAATTTCCTCCATGAACAACTACCTCCTTTGCCATGAGACCAGAAGAACTGGATGGTGCTTGCTACCTTTAATGAACATTCTGATCAAAAATTCTATAGAATTCTGATCAAAAGGGGAAAGATGTGGAACAGAACTTCAGATTCACACAGAATCCAGACTTCCTGGAGCCATTAAGGCTGGATGAACCTCCAAAACTATTGCTCTGAGGCAATCTTTAAACCTTAAACCAGAAATATCCCCTGAAGTCTTGTTTAAAACAAATAATAACTTAGATTAAATAGTAAAGAATGTCTGCCTTGAGCGTTGTGATCTTTTAAAGAACTATCTGTGCGGAATCAAATTGACAACAGCAACTTGAAAGGTCAGATAAGAAGCTTAGGGGGCAGTGAGTTTATGTTAATGGGGGTGTTATGGATTGAATTGTGTCCCCCAAAAATATGTGTTGTAAATCCTAGCCTCTATACATGTGGTTAGAATTCCATTTGGGAATGAGTTGTCTTTGTTATGTTAATGAGCCAGGATTAGTGTAGGGCATGTTTTGAGTCAATCTCTTACAAGATATAAAAGGAGCAGATTAAGCAAGCAGAGATGGGGGCAGATAGACGGCAAGCCACATGAAGATCTCCAAGGAACCAAGAAACAGAAGCTGAAAAGAGATAAAGATCTTCCCCCAGAGCCAACAGAAAGAGAAAGGCTTCCCCTAGAGCCAGTGACCTGAATTTGGACTTCTAGCCTCCTACACTGTGAGAAAATAAATTTCTGTTTGTTAAAGCCACCCACTTGTGCAATTTCTGTTGTAACTGCACTAGATAACTAAGACAGGGAGGAACAATTCAGAAAAGAAGGGTGAGAATGGTTGCACACTTAAAGAATGTAATCAGTTTCAATGAATTGTACATGTAGAAACTGTTGGATCGATGTATGGTCTGCTGTGTATATTGTCAACAACAGCAAAATAAATACAATATTTTTAAAAATAATCCTCCCAACAATCCAGAGTAGAAGGTACTTACTTGTGTTACACCCATTTAAATAAAGCTGCTGTGAACATTTGTGTACAAGTCTTTGAGTGTACATATGCTTTAATCTGTCCTGGGTAAATAGCTAGGAGCGTAATGACTGGGTATTATGGAAGGACGTTTAACTCTTTAGGAAACTGCCAAAGTTTCCCAAAGCAGCTGCGCCATTTTACATTCATGGCAGTGGTGTACAAGAGTTCCAGTTGCTCCACATCTTTGCCAACACTTGGTGAGGTCAGTCTTTCTCATTTTAGCCATTCTAGTGGGTGTGCCCACCACCCATCTGTCAGTTTGTTGTCCTGTGGTAGATGTGTGTGTTGCTATTTTGCTGGATACTATACAGCTGGTATTTCACATACTAGCAGGGTTACCCATGGTGGACAGGTTTCAGCAGAGCTTCCAGATTATGACAGACTAGAAAGAAAAGGCTGCTAATCTACTTCTGAAAATTAGCCAACAAAAATGTTATGGATCACAACAGAACATAGTCTGATTCACTTGCTTTGGACATCAGGAGGGACCAATTGCTAGGGGAAGGCATCATGTTTGGTAAAGTAGTGGGTCCGTGAAGGTGAGGGAGACCTTCAGTGAGATGGATTGGCACGATAGTCACAACAATGGACTTAAACACGCCAGTGAGGATGATACAGGACCAGGTACTGTTTTGTTCTGTTGTACATAAGGTCACCATGAGTTGGAGTCAACTCTATCTGTCTGTCTGTCTGTCTGTCTATCTATCAATCAATCTAGTGGGCGTCTAATGGTACATCACTATGGTTTTAATTTTCAGTTCCCTAATGAGTAATGATGTTGAACATCCTTTTGTGGACTTATTTCCCGTATCTTCTTTAGTAAAGTGTCTGTTTAAATCTTTTACCCATTTTTTAAATTGTTTGTTAGTCTCGTTATTATTGAGTTACAAGAGGTATTTCTCTATTCTGAATATAAGTCTTTTGCCAGATATATGTTTTGTAAATATTTTCTCCCAATTCGTGGGTTACTTTTTCCTAGGAGAAAATCTTTCAGTCTCACAGATTATAGCAAAAGTGATGCTATGTTACTTCTCAGGTTAGATCATAACAGTGCCATGTGCTTCCACCGTGCTTTCTTCAAATGTTCGCTCTTGGAGCCCAGCTGCCGTGCTGGGAGGAACCCAAGAAGCCCATGCCAAGGCCCACAAAGAGAGGAACCCAGCATCCTACCCACAGCCCTGGCTGACTCCCGGCTCTCAGCCAGCACCAATTTGCCAGCCATGTGTATAGCCATCTTGAGAGTGAATTCTCTCTGTGTGAGCTAATTACGCTTATTAAGGGACCAGGAGGTGTGTGTCCCCACAGGGGACTGTAGCGGCCTTCACAAGGAAGGGCTATCTTGAATGAGGGGAAGTCTCAAAACCCCACAGAAGGGAGACTGTCAGAGTGGGGCAAGGGTTAAAGGTTTTAGAAACTCAGAGGAATGGGTATAAACTCCCCCCAGAAACCAGCCCCGTGTACAGTAAGACCCATCTCCTCTGCTCTAGTGGCTGCTCTTGTCCCCCAGCCTGCAACTCGAGGCCACTCCAGCCCTCCCAGCTTTCTCAGCCACTTTGGGGTCAACGCTCACCTAATTCCCCATCGTCACCTCCCCCTTCTCCTCGGCCAGCTGTGGGGGTGGGGCGTGTGAGCCTTGGTAATGCTCCCATCTGCTGTCTGTCAGCTCAGGGCCTCCACCAGGGGGCCAGCGGTCTGTGCCCTGTTCTCTGAGGCCACGTCCATGCAGGTCCCTCTGGGATTCCTTGTCCTGACCACCAGGCCTCTGGGTTCAATGGGACTTTGAGCTGCCACTCCAGGCTTACAGCGGATGGGATATAAGCTCCCCTCTACTGGGGCTCCTTATTGGTGTCTTGCTGCACCGATACCCCCAAACTTCCCTGAGTTTTCCATTGTCCCCCCCACACACATCCTCACCCAGGGTGGGCAAGGGTAAGGGCTGACCCAGGCCCCCACAGAGACACCTCAGACGCCCCTACCTAGCCCCCCGCAGCCCAGTGGTTGCCCCCTTCCCGGCAGGCAGGCTCCCCACCCCACAGTCCCTGCCAACAAAGTCAATGTTCTCTCTCAAAACCCTTTGCTTTCCCCAAAGCCCTGCACTGGCAGGAGAAACCTTCGGCGCTGTCAGAATAATGCCTCTGCTGCGAGTTTTAAAAAATTCATCCGGAGGGTCCATCGATTTCTTTGTTCTCTGTTGTGTCCGCCTCCCCTAGGCCGCTGAGACCCGATCCAGGGGACAGACACCACCAAGCAGCAAGGACACAATGGACAGGACAGAACCTCAGTGATTAGTCCTAAACTTCACGTCACAGCTGGTTCAGGCTGCCCTGGGGCTCAGGACGAGCCCAGAATCCCAGTGGTGGTGGGAAGAGGGGCCAGGAGGAAGAGGTGCAGTCTCCCTATTCCCACCCCCACCCACCTTCCCTCTGCCCTGCAGGGCTGCCCTCTGGGGTCCAATCAACAGCTCCCGGCTTGCCCTTTGCACAGCTGACCTTTCTCCTGTGGGATCACAAGTGCTGGGCTATGCAGAGGGAAACGGAGGAGACGCAGGCAGAGCTTGATCAAGGTCAAGGATGATGTCAGCTTAAAGCCCAAGTCCACCACTCGGGCCTTCAGACACGACCCCAGGGCCTGGATATGGTCCTGGGATATGATAAGCTGGGGGCTTCCCCAGGCCCCTGCCTTGCCCCCAGGGTCCCCACTGCTGGTCTCACCTTGCCCTCAGCATCTGCTGCCCCAGGGCCAGCCGAGAATTCTGAGGTCAGCAGAGGATGCCCACTGGACAGGTGGCTGCCCTGCACTTTGTACCTGCAGCCATGGGAGCATTTCTGGGATGTCCCCTGCACTTGCCTCTGTGATAGGGACCTCAGTTCCTGGGGTCTTGGCTCAAATAAAGGCAAGGGAAGGGGTGGCATAGCCAGGGTCTGTCCCAGGGCTGATGGACATAAGACCCCATTCTGACCTGAGATGGGACCCTGGAGGCTGTGAGCAGAACTCGAACAGGCGGAGCCCAGTGTGACCTGATCCCTTGTTTCTCTTTTGTTTTCCCTAAAAGAAGCTAGAAATAAGATTTTAATGTAAAACTCACAATTTTAAATGTTGGCAACTGTTCTTTTCTTTTTTATGGTTGTATTTTTATTTCATTTTATTCATTTTGTTGTTGTTGAAAATATATACTGCAAAACATACACCCGTTCACCACTTCTATAAGTCAGAGACATTGATCACATTCTTTGAGTTGTGCAACCATTCTCACCCTCCTTTTCTGAGTTGTTCCTCCCCCATTTAACATAAGCTCACTGCCCCCTAAGGTTCCTATCTAATCTTTCGAGTTGCTGTTGTCACTTTGATCCCGTATAGATAGTTCTTTGATCCCCAGATAGTTCTTAGAAGAGTATAATGCTCAAGGCGGACATTCTTTACTAGTTCAGCTAAACCATTATTTGGTTTTAAGAAGACGTCAGGGAATAGTTTTGGTTTAAGGTTTAAAGAGTATCTCAGGGCAATAGTTTCAGGGCTTTATCCAGCCTCCATGACTCTACTGAACATTTTCGTCAAAGATTTAGAAGAATCCTGATCAAAAGGGGGGAAACGCAAAACAGAATTTCAAATTCTCATGGATCCCAGACTTCCTGGAGCAGAGATGCTGCTCTGAGCCTGTGACTGGGTGGCTGAGTCCTTGCCACCCGCCCCACTCAGCTCCACCACCACCACCTCACACACCCTCCCCAGATGCTGCTACAAATCCCTTCAAAGTCAGAAGGAGCCACCTAATGCCCAGGGGCTCAGCAGGACTGAGAGGGCAGCCAGACCCCCATTGAGCACCTAATCCTGCAGACAGGAGGGTGGGCTCCCAGGTGCCAGACATGGGGGTTGCTATTCCCTCCTCCCCACCCAAGCTTAACCTGGCAAGTCCCTGAAACCTGGCCAACCTGCTTTCCCCGCCCTTTCTGCCTCCCCCCCCCCACCTCCGCTCCCCACCACCCCAGCCTTCTCAAAGCTCTAAGTGCTCAGATCCAATTACAGACCCAGAAGAGGAGCAGGGGGTGGGGTCCAGTGGGAACCCTTCCTCTTGCCCTGGCCCTGCAGCCTGAGGGCTCCCAGGGTGAGGGGGCTGTCACCTAGTGATGGCGGGGGTCTGGTCTCCCTTGATGACTAACTCTGAGCTTCGGGGGCAATGTCAGGGCCCAGGAGAAGCAAGAAGATGCAGGCACACAGCTGCAGTGTGGTGCCATGATGGTTTAGGGTTTTCAGTAACTCAGTTGAAGGTCTGGCTGGGGGTCTGTCTCTCCAAGGTGACAGAAAGTGGGCTCCACCCATCTGGGCCTTCGCTTCTCCCACAGGGCTAAGTCACAGCTCTTAAATGTGTGTTGGGAGCCTGGTCCCTGATGCTGCCTGCTGTCCTTGGTGTGGACGCCAAAGGGCCCCCGGGGTGTCTCTCATCCTGGTGTTCACTTGACCCCCAAGTTCAGGGCTCTCTCTGCTTCTCCTGAGCCACACTATGGCATGGGGACCACATGCCTGCCTCCCACCCCACTAGCAAGAGGAGCCCCTGAGTGCTGCCCAGGTCCTGGTGGCCTGGACCTACATCCCCTACAACACCATACATCATACATCGTATGCCATACCCTTCATCCCACCCCAGATAGCACCCAGCACACACTACCCACACCCTTCCCATCACACACCACACATTGGACCTCCCCCTCCCCCAGAGCCATCCTCTCTCAGGATTTTTCTACCTCTTGCAGCCTCAGTGCCAGAGGCCCAGGGCCCCTCCACCTGGAATCCACAAGGCCTCTTGCTTCAGGCCCCCCCACACCCACACTCCCTGCCCTTCACATCTCTTCCTTCCAGATAAAACCTGAGGAGCCCTGGTGGTGCTTGACTGCTAACCGAAAGGTCAGTAGTCAAACCCACAGCCACTCTAAGGGAGAAAAGATTTGGCGATCTGCTTCTGGAAAGATTGCAGCTTTGGAAACCCTATGGAGCAGTTCCATTCTATCATATGGTGTCACTATGAGCTGGACTCGACTCCAATGGCAATGGATAGGGGAAACCTGAGGGCTGATAGGGATGAGGCACGAGGAACTTCCTGGGGTAGTGGAAATGTTCTCTGTCTTGATATAGGCGTGGGTTACACGAGTGTGTGCATGTGTCTTAGCTGATTGAATACAGTTACGATGGCCGTCTTCCTGTTTGATTGAGACTGGAGGGACCCTAGAAGACATGGCCCCCAGACTCTCTGTTAGCTCAAAATTAAAAACCATTGCCAAGGCCAACTCTTCAGACAAAGATTACACTGGACTATGGGACATAAAACGATAGCTCGTAAAGAGAGTGCTTCTTAGCTCAAGTAGATACATGAGACTAAATGGGCAGCTCCTGTCGGGAGGCAAGATGAGAAGGCAGAGAGGGTCAGGAGCTGGCTGAATGGACACGGGAAATCGGGGGTGGAAAGGAGGAGTGTGCTTTCACAGTATAGGGAGAGCAACAAGGGTCACATAAGAATGTATGTGTAAATTTTTGTACAAGAGACTAACCTGAATTATGAACTTTCACTTAAAGCACAACAACTAAAAAAAAAAAAAAAAAGGTGGCTGTCTTCCCTCTGATATGTGTCTGTCTCTTCTCCTGTCTTAGAAGATCGCCATTCATATAGGATTAAGACCCACCCTACTCTGGTATGCCCTCGTGTTAACTGGTAACATCTTCAAATGTTCTATTTCCAAACAAGGTCATATTCACAGGTATGGAGTTAGGACTTCAACCTATCTTTTCGGGGGGCACAATTCAAGCCATAACACCATCCCTTCTAAAAGTCTTCTTTTTTAATTTATTTTAATTACTGTTTAGTATTATTCCTTGCCCCCCACCACACACACACTTTGGAATTTTCCACCTGCCACCTCTTCCCACCATTCCAGTCTCCTGGAACATTGTGTGACCTCCTTTCTTCCTCAAGACCCTCCTCACATCTCTCTGGGCCCGCTCTCCCTGGGCTTCCAGAAACTCAAAGCATCACCATTTTTCATCAGGAGGAGTTTATCTGACCAAGATCCCAAAACACACCCATGCAGAGAGGCAAATTTGGGATACAACAGAGGTGGCAACTCTAATCAGAGAAAAAAGATAGATTACACAATAAGTGGGGCTGGAGAAACCGGCTAAGTATATGGAAAACACTAGCTTAAACCCCTACTGTCACAAAATTCCATCCCAGACGGATGAAATACCTAAATGTTAAAGGAAAATTTTTTACAGTATTTGAGTAAGGAAGTTTTTCTTAAACAAACATAAAAGGCACAAATCATAAAGGGAAAGATTGATAAATTCAACTGTAGCAAAATTAAAAATTTCAGTATGACAAAGCACACCATAAACAAAGTGATAATACAAGCCAGAGACAGAGAGGAGATATTTGCAACACTTATCACCAACAAAGGATTAATATCCAAGATATATGATGGTCTCCTGCAAATAAAAAAAAAAAAAAAGATGAACAAAGCAATAGGAAAATGGTAATGGATGTAAACAGGCAAGTCAGTCACCAACAGAACGCCTGGCAGCCAATATGAAAAGCTCAACAGAAGCAATAATCGTGGACAGGCAAATTAAAACTGCAGGGGAATACAAGTTCCCATCCACCAGATGGGCAAAAATTAGAGTCTGACACAATGAAGTGTTGATGAGAATGTGGAGCAACAGGAATGCTTATACTCTGTGGGTGGGACGCAAATTGGTGCCATCACTTTAGAAAACTATTTGGCATTTTCTGCTGCACTTGAACATATACCTCCTCTGCAACCCAGAAATTCCACTCCTAGCTATACACCTAAAGAAATCCTTGCAAAAGTGTCTTGGAAAAAGTGTACAAGACAACCCATTGCAACATTGTTTGTGATCGTGAAAATCCCGAAACAGCATAAATGTGCATTTCTAGGGAAATGAGCAAATAACTTATGGCGTGTATATTAGAATACCAAACCACAGTTAACATAAACAAACCATATCTATACCTATCAACTTGGATAAGTCTTGGAAGCTTAATATTGGGTTAAAATAACAAGTTGCTGAGTGTCACATACAGTGTACGACACAATATCATTTATATAAAGATTAAAAAAACTAATTCTGTTGGTTGTTTTGACTGTAAGCATGCTTTGTAAGTATATAAAAACATGTGTGACTCAGCCATAAAGAGGAATGAAGGCCTGATGCATGTCACGACTTAGATGAACCTTGAAAACATTATGCTGAGTGAAATAAGTCAGTCACTAAAGGACAAATACTGTATGATCTCACCTGTATGAAATAAGTAAATATATAACATCCAAAAATTAATAGTGGTTACCAGTGGTGGGCAGGAGGGGGAAAGGGAGACTTTTTGTTTAGAGGGCAGTGAGTTTATGTTGATGGTGGTGGAATAATTTGGAAAAGGATAGTGAGAATGGTTGCACAACTTGAAGAACATAATCAATGTCACTGAATTATACATGTAAAAATTGTTGAATTGCTTTATGTTTTGCTGTGTATATTCTCACCACAATAAACAAAAAATGTGTGGTACTGATACACGTCAAAACAAAATGTGGAGCAAATATATTAAAATGTTATTTCCTCAAGCTGGGTGATGGAAATGCAGACGTTAACCGTATCATTTTCTGTGCTATTCAGTAGGCTTGAAAATGTTGCTGATTTTTCTGAGGGTGGTGTGACCCTGCCCTCCTGGGTCAGCTCCAGGCACCCTGCTTATCAAAGCTTTTCAGTGTCTCTGCTAAATGCTGGCTTCCTTCCCTGGCCTCCCTGATGCAATGCTGGCGTACTGGGAAAGTGGGCTCGTCCTCTCCCTCTCCCCATCAGCTCTCCAGGTGGAAGGCGACAGTAGGGAGATGGGTTTTTCACTAATATGAATTCTATGCCACCACCCACCAGCACTGGACTCAAACATGCCGATGATCATACAGATGGGACAGGACCAGGCAATGTTTCATTCTGTTATTCATAAGGTCACCATGAGTCAGAGCCAACTGGACAGCAACTGACAACAACAATACCCACCACCTCATTAGAATACAAGAGTGTCTAGACTTGGTTTTAAATCACACTGGTGTCTGTCTTCTACACTTGTATATTGGTATCTATGGTTGGGGACCCCTATGGTGTAGGACCAGTAGCTGCTGCTTTATGAAGACCCTCTTGGCAGGAGCTAAATGATCATATGACATCAGGGTCTGGATTAGATCAACCTCTAGGGTCTCTTCCAGCCTTACGGAGCAGTGATACAAAGTCCCTTTCCCTCTGTGGGCCTCACTTCTCCCCAGTGAAAAAATGAAGGGGTAGACCAGATGGCCCCTCAGATCTAAGTCTGATGGAAAGGACCTGCCTGTAGCAGACTTTCAACCAATCTAGCCCATCACCCTACAAGAGGAATGGGACACATATTGAGGACCACACTGACCAGTTAGGACAGTGAGGCCCCTGGCATGACTGTGCCTCAGATCTACCCCTACAGTGCCAATTTAATCCAGTCCCTGGCCTGGCAATACCCCCAGCACAGCTGTCAGCATATAGCCACTACCCCTACCCTGGCCTACCTTCTCCAGTGTGGACAACTGGCAGAACTGCTCAAGTGGATCTAAAACACATCTAATTGGATTCCTGACAATTTGGAAAGTAATGATATGCTGAACTCATCATTAATTGGCATGGTGCCACTGAAGATGCCAGCTCCAGCAGGCGCCTCGGTCCAGCTCTGACATCAAGCCATCATTAGCACTTCTCAGGCAGCCGCGGTGATGGAAGGACAGCCCTTGTCCCCACCTCCCGGAGCCATTGTCCCCATCTCTGCCAGTCACCTGGGTCCACGATGGCTTTTTCCAGGTGGCTCCTGGGGGACCCCAGACCTGTCTCCATCCATTCCCCCCACCCCGAGAGGCTAGTGAAATTCTTGGGTGCTAAGGAGTCCCTCCCTCATTACTGGCACTTGTCTCCCTGGCTCAGCCTCAGCTGTACTGAAGGGGGTCTCGTTAAGTGTGAGGGTGAAGCCGACCAGAGTGCTGGAATCTGCCTTCACTTGAGATGCTGCAGCTCCTCTGATAGAAGTTCTTTTCGATGCTCAGCTCCTGACATGTTTGGAGCCTCACGTTCCTCGTATGCAAAATGGGGATAAAATTGCTGGTTTAGTGTTTTATCTGAACTGACAGGAGGTGTTCACTAACACAGTCAGGCTGGTGGGAAGACAAAGGCCTTGCCTTGGGGACCATGGTCTCAGGGAACATCTAGCTCAATTGGCGTAACTTAGTTTATAAGAAAAATGTTCTACATTCTACCTTGGTGAGTAGCGTCTGGGGTCTTAAAAGCCTGTGAGCAGCCATCTAAGATACTCCACCGGTCTCACCCCTTCAGGAGCAAGGGAGAATGAAGAAAACAAGATATAAAGAAAAGATCAGTCCAAAGGACTAATGGACCACAACTACCACGGCCTCCACCAGACTGAGTCTAGTATAACTAGAAGGTGCCCGGCTACCACCACTGACTGCTCTGACCGGGATCAAAACAGAGGCTCCCGGACAGGGCTGGAGGAAAATGTAGAGCAAAATTCTAACTCACAAAAAAAGACCAGATTTACTGGTCTGACAGAGACTAGAGGAACCCTGAGAGTATGGCCCCCGGACACCCTTTTAGCTCAGTAATGAAGTCGCTCCCAAGGTTCACCATTCAGCCAAAGATTAGACAGCCCCATAAAACAAAATGAGATTAGTGGGGCACAACAGTCCAGGGACAAGAACTAGAAGGCAAGAGGGGACAGGAAAGCTGATAATAGGGAACCCAAGGTTGAGAAGGGACAGTGTTCACATGTCGTGTGGTTGTTAACCATTGTCATAAGACAATACGTGTACTATTTCATGAGAAACTATTTGTTCTGTAAACCTTCATCTAAAGTACAATTAGAAAAAAAAAAGAATTTTACATTAAAAAAAAAAAAAGGCTGTGCCTGAAGGATTCACTTCTGGCTGCCTGCATCCTTCTGAGGGTATCTGGTTGGGCCACTCCAAGCACTGGGGGACCAACCTGGCAGCCTGAGCTCAGTGACAGGCTGGCTCATGAAGTCCAGCAGAGGGGTCTGTGAGGAAGAGCCAGGACTGTGCTGTGTGTTGGGATTAAGCTCCCCAAGGCATTCTGGGAGTCAAGGAAGGCAAATTTAGAAACATCCAGCAGTCTCTGGCTTGGGTGTCCATCAGGGCCCCCACCAGAGCCTGCCTGGTGACTGCTCTAAATGCAATTGGCTTTGCTACGCCTAAGGCCACCTCCCTCCAGTCCACTCTCTTTTCCCGGGAGCCCATTGTCCCCTGCCATTGCTACCAGTCCCTTCCCAGGATGCCCTGAGACAGGGGCTTAGACAAGCACAGGGGTCCTCAGCCCAGCATGGATCCTGCTGAGGCACAAGACAACTGGTCGACTGCTTCCTCCTTGAAACTCTCTCTTTCCTTGGTCTCTGCAACATCTGCCTGTCCCTGCTTCTCCTCCTACCTCTTTGGTCTCCCCTTCTCTGTCACCTTGGCAGGCTCATCCCCCATTGACCTGGTCAGTAAATGTCGGGCCTCCTCAAGACGTAGTTCTAGACTCTCTCTTCTTCCTTCTCACTCTCCTCTCGCTAGTGGAGCTCATCCATGACCTTAGCTCCAATAATCCCCCATAACAGATGATCCCCAATTTACCTCTGCCCCAGGCCTCTCTTTGAACACCAGCCCCAGAGTCTTGCGGGCACCTTAAACTCAACATGCATGAAACTGAACTTACCATCTTTACCTGAAAACTTTCTTCTCTTACTCTGTTTCCCCACCTTGATGAATGATACCACCCTTGAACCCCCTAGAAATCATTTCTTGATCCTATCCTCTGGGGTCTGGTGAACCACCAAATCCTGCCAATTTGACTTTCAAAATATCTCTGGAAACCATTGTGCACACTCTCCCCACTGCCCCAACAAAAAAAAAACAAACAAAAAACCAGTAACCTTCAAGTTGATTCCAACTCACAGTGACCCTATAGGACAGAGTAGAACTGCCTCATAGAGTTTCCAAGGGGAAAGTGGTGGATTCAAACTGCCGACCTTTTGGTTAGCAGCCAAACTTTTAACCACTGCACCACCAGGTCTCCAGTGTCCCCCGTGCTGGTCCAAGTCACTCTCACCTCCTGCCTTGACCAGTGTGCTGGGCAGCCCAGCACATGTCCCTTGGGGCCCCAGCCTTCTCCAGTGTCATGTGGTCTGAGCAGGGCTGTCAACAATAGAGTTCAATCCCTCCCGAGCAAGTGACCCACACTGACCAACTGGAGAACTCATTCTCTTGGCCATCGCAATTGGTCCAGGGAAGGCCCATGACTCAATTTTTTCCAGGACTTCTCTTCCAGAGATCACGTATCTTACCTTTGGGGTCATGTTGCTGGGAGGTTGTGAGATTGGAACTTCTGGTGGCCATCTTCCCCAGCTACAGGGAGAAAACCCACACTCAGGAAGAGAGGGACTCAAAAAGGGAGAGAGAGAGAGAGGGATGACTCAACTCAAGCCTGTAAGGTGCCTTAGGTTCCCTGCACAGAATTGGAGGGCTTATTATGATGATTAATATTTAATTTCTCATCAGCCATTACCTCCCAGTCCTCGTCCATGTTGCCATTGTTCCAGACTTATTCCTTTTCTATCTTCAATTCTTTCTCTTTTGTTCGATTGCTCTGACTTTGCCCTTAATAAATCTCATGTTATTCTTCTACTTTACCCAGACGAAGTTGGATAGTTTTTATATCATCTAAATTATTAGCTAGTCCATCCAATTAATGTGATCTGTCATGGATGGATTGGCCATCCAGTCCTCCTCCAGGTCGGGAAACAACATGCTTCATAGAGGTAGCTCCCAGCCAGGGTCCCAAGGGAGCTGGACCTACCCCAGCCTTGAGGGCTGAACATCACCATTCATGGTGATTGTCCATCCATGGGACCTCTCCCAGGGAGCAAGCAACAGAGTGAGGGAGTGATGGTGTGTATGATGGGCTGCTGGGGGTCTGAGATAAGTGAGATGGGGAGGACAAGGAGGCAGTGTCCCAAAAGGAACTGTAACCAGAGTGCCAGGCTGTGTGGGGCAGCGAGGAGGAGGGGGAAGAGGAGGAGAGAGGGAAGCATTGAAAGAGGGAGGAAGGAAGAGGGAAGGAAGGAGATGGGGAGGGACAGACAATGGCACTCCATCTGTCAAAGTGAAAGAACAAGAGTGTGGACCAGACAGGAGGTGGGAAAGACATCAGTTTGGGAATTGTCTTAGTTTGCTAGTACTGCTGTAACAGAAATAACACAGCGGGTGACTTTAAGGAACAGAAATTTATTTTCTCACAGTTTAGGAGGCTAGAAGTCCAAATTCAGGGTGCAGGCTCTAAGAGAAGGCTTTCTCTGTCTGCTCTGAGGAAAGGTCCTTGTCTCTTTCAGCTTCTCTTCCTTGGAGATCTCCATGTGGCATCAATCTTTCCCCCATCTGTGTTTGCTTCTCTGTGCCTAATCTGCTCCTTTTATACCTCAAATGTGATTGGCTTGACACACACCCTACCCTGATGACCTCATTAACATAACAAAGAAAATCTTATTCCCAGGTGGGATCACATCCACACATATAGGGGTTAAGATTTACCACACATATTTTTTAGGGACACAGTTCAATCCCCAGCAAAAAACAAGAAGAGGAAGAAGACAAACAGGACAACTGAAAGGAGGGGACCAGTGGTTGGGAAGTAGGCAACAAAGAAAAGGAAGCCCTGCAGCTCAGTGTCTGGTCCCGCCAGCCTGGGACCTTCTCAAGACCCAGCCATGGCAGCTGGAAGGCTCAGCACCTGTTGTTACTGCATTGGGTAGGATGAGAGGGCAAGGATGGTTCAATCCTGGCTGCCCCTCCTGGAACAGATGAAGCTATGGTCTGGGGAAGAACATCCTAGGGTCTGTATACGCAACACCCTCCCACCAGACCCCTCACGGGCCAAGCTGCTGGCCACTGCCCTCACTCTTGAGTGCCATCAGGCCCTCCTCTTTGTCACCAGTACCTCTGACACCCTCATGTGCCTTTGGACCTGGCTCTAGGCTTGCCCAACTGAGCGCTGCAGCATAGAGTCTTGAGCCAGCACATGGAGACCAAGTTAGCCCAGCCCTGCCACGGACCTTCCGGAATCTTAGTGCTGGAAGGAGCATCCAGAGGCAACTAGGCCTACCTCCCACCCACTGCTGGGGCCCTCAAGGGTGAACCCTAAAACCACCTACAGAGGTGCAGGAGACACATGTCTGAAACCCAAATGTTAGAAAAAAATTAGGCAGAGGGGTGAGAGGCCGAGGAGGGACCAGAGGACATTGAGCGAGGTAGGGCCTGTCCAGGCACGGCTTGAAAGGAATTTATTATTTTTTAATAGCTAACATTTATTGAGCGTTTAACATGAGCCAGGCACTATTTCAAGTATTTTACAGAAAATAACTACTACTCATAATGACCCGGTGAAGGTAGACACTGCTATGTTTTAACAGCTTTATTTATTGAGCTATAATTCACATGCTACACCACGCGCCCATGTAAAGTATAGAATTCAGTGTCTTTTAGTACACTAACAGAATCCTGCTTCCATTACGGCTATCAATTTGAGAACCTTTTTCTCACCCTAAAAAGAAACCCTGTACCCTTAGCAGTCACCCTCCAATCTGCCCTCAGCCTCCCCCCCAGCCCCTGGCAACCACTAATCTAGAAGACACTCATCCCCACTAGTGGTCACTCTCCTTCCCTCACTTCCTCCCCTCCACACACACAGCCCCAGGCAACCACAAACCTAGTTTCTTGACTCTATGGGATTTGCCTATTCTGGACATTGCTCACAGATGGGATCGTACAATATTTGTCCTCTTGTGTCTGGTTTCTTTCACTCAGTATCATGTTTCCAAGGTGCATCCATGTGGAGCATGGATCAGAACTTCGTTTCTCTTTACAGCTGAGTAATATTTGTATTAGGGTTGAATACAAACATTCCATTGTCTGTATACACTGCATCTTATTTATCCATTCATCCAGAGATGGACATTTAGTTTGTTTCCATCTAATTATTATAGATAATGCTTATGAATAATGCTACTATGAACATTCATGTACAAGTTTTAGTGTGGACTTATGATTGCTACATCATATGGTAACTCTGTGTTTAACTGTAGGTCCCTGAGTGGCACAAATGGTTTGCGATAGACTACTAACCTAAAGGTTGGCAGTTTGAACCCACCCAGCAGTGCCATGGAAGAAAGACCTGGCTATCTGCTTCCATAAAGATCACAGCCAAGAAAACCCTATGGAGCACAGCTCTACTCTGTAACACATGGGGGGCTGTGAGTTCGAATCAATGCAACAGTGATGGGTAATGTTTAGCTGTTTGAGGAACTGCCAATTTTGAAAGGAATTTATTTTAAAGATAAACGAAGGGAAACCAAAGAGCTGGTGCTTTAGATCCATGTCTGTCAGTCCCAAGAGCCTGAGATTTTTATTCTCATTCATTTCTGTGTCCTCTGACACTGAAGAGATCTTTCATGAATGAATGAATGAATGAGGTGGTCTGAGGGGCCTGGGAGAAGAGGGAACCGAAAGGAGAAGGGAGAAGTTTGTTGTTTAGGGTCTTGAAGCTGAGCTCTGGCTTGGGCTGGGACCTGAGACCCCATCTGTGCCCAGGTGGGTCCTGGAGGTGACCCCGGAGGTGAGAGCTTGGCTCTGGCGGCCTCTCACGTCAATGTTCCTCTTGCCCACCTCAGGGCCTCAGCCTTGCTTCGGGAAACCATAGCTCAGAACCGCCACTTCCTCCAGAGTCATTATTTCCCAATCTCTCTCTTTAACAACCTCTCCCAAAATGTGCCATTTTTTGCTCCATGCTGTCTGCAGCGGCAGTAACAGCCTGTTAAACAAAATAATGAGAAGAATAAAACCCACGGAGACACAAGACCTCCCGGCCAAGCCTAGCACACAAATCTTGACATGGTTACCAGGTGGGAGTCTGGGGAGGCAGGAGAGCAGGAGGCTGTGGTGGGGGGCTCTGTGCCCACTGTCTGTGTGGTGGGAGGCTTCAAGGAGTGGCCCCCTGGAGTTCTTTTCAGCCATGACATGCAGGGCTGTCTTCCATCTCTCAGAGGTTTTACCCCCTTCTAGTCCTCCCAGGCTCCACTTTTTGTATTGCGGAGGGCTCAGAATTGAGCATCTGCTAAGAAGTTCTACAAAATATGGCCCCCCAGGTCCCAGCTAGGCTGGTTAATAATCTCCCTAATGGGCTATGCATTGTAAACTCCTTGGCCCCACACAGCTGACTCTGAGCTCTCCCCTGGCCTCACCGTCTCTTCTTCCCCATGTTCCAGGCACATTGGTCTTCTCAGGGCTCATCCTGTCCCCTCTGCTGACTCTCCTACACTTGCCTCTCTGCCTGCCTGAATCCCACCTGTAAGCTCATCCTTGTCGCAGACTTCTTGGAGAAGGGACTGTCTAATATAGTAGATTTTCCCAGAAGCAACCATGACAATATTTCCTGTACCACATGCTCTTCCAGAGGCTCCTCATCAAGAGTTGGGGTCTTCTGTGTCCCCTGTTTGAATCTAGGCAGGTCTTTGTGGTTGCCTTGCTGAATAGAATGCAGCAGAAGTGATGCTACCTGACTTCCAAGGCCAGGTCATTAAAGGCAATATACTTGCCCTAGAAACGCAGCTGCCATGTTTGGAGGAAGCCCAGCCCACATGGAGAGGAGTCAAAGCCCCCAGCCCTCAGCCCCAGCTGAGCTCCTAGCCAATAGCCAGCACCAACTTGGCTGCCATGTTAGTGTGCCATCTTGGAAATGGATCCTCTAGCCCCAATCCAGTCACCCAGGGATACCATCTGGAACACAGGTGTGTCTTCTCCACCTAGGCCTGACAAATTAAAGATTTATAGGCAGAATAAATGACTGTTTAAGCCACTAAGTTTTGGAGTGATTGTGACCCAGCAGTAGACAACAAGAATGACTAGGCACTGTTGGTGCCCCACCTGCATGCCCACATCCTTGCTGTTCCAGAGAACACTGGCCCATCGGCTTCTGGCTGTCTTTCTAGAGGCATGGTGTCCAGAATTAGGAAAGAAAGAGGAATCTTGGTTAGCCAGTCAGAAAGCTGGAAAAAGGAACTTTGTGCTTGGTCCCAAGTGCTTCACTTTGAGGATATTGACAAACCAGAATACTCCCAGGGACCAGGATAGGTAGGACCTGGACATCAGCATAGGGAGATGTAGTTGAGGAATTGGAGGTGTTGAACTGAAAGAAGAAGGAGAGGAAGAAGGTGAGATAGTTATCTTTAAGGGTTGGAAGGGCTGGCATATGGAGGAGGAAAGGGGCTTACGTCATACATCTTCAGAGGGCAGAACAGAATCAACAAAAGCAGATGTCAGCTAAGACTGGAAAGACCTTCTCACAGTCACACCTGCCCAGCATTAGATTTGGCTCCTCCTTATAGGTAGTGAGCTTTCAGTCACTGTGGGTATTCAAGCAGAGCCAGGACAGCTATGGATCAGGGACATCGTACAAGGTGAGCGATTGGCCCTTTACTCCCTCGGGTTCTTCCCTTCTGATTGCTGCCATCCCTGTGGGCCCTCATGAGAGAACGTGCTTTTCTTTCTGTCTAAAAATGAATCCTCGTGTCTCATCATTTCTGTCATGTTGAGTCCTACAGGAACAGCTGTAAAGAAATCACATTTGTACCTTCTCAGGAGCTCTCTTGAACTTGGAGTGCAAATTAACTTCATGTGATCTGAAATATAAAAGGTCGCTTCTTCCACAAATTAAAATCTGGGTAATACTTGCCAAGCTCATGAGGATATCAGGTTCTGCTGAGGAATGTCACCTGGGAGGACCGGGTATCCATTCTGCCACCATATTCACGAGGATGGCACTGCATTGTCCTCGCTCACGGCCATTGACCCTGTCACAATGTCTCCCTGCGCTGTGGCCTCTTCTTCCCTGATAGCCCATTCTGCTGAACTTCCACTTTCTAGGGGACTTCTGTCCTCTCTCTGGGGCTCACTGGACTTGCACACAAATGGAACACCCACCTTGTTCAACCTATCTTCTTGGCATCTTCCCATAGACCCTCCCATCCCATGCCATGCTGGACGTGGGCAGGAAATTGTCAAGGGATCTTCAGTCTTCCCTGCACCCAGGGAAGAGGCTCCCACTCTTCTCATGCTCTCAGATGTGCCTACACCCAAACAGATGTTTCTAAAGCCCCTTGGACCTCAGCTCTGAAAGCGGGGGAAGAGTTCCCTGGCTTGTCCCATCTTCCTCCGCCTCGACCTCCCTTCCTTTCTCAACATTACCAGGACCAGAAGGAGCAAGCTTCTCCTTTGAGGCACCAAGTCCTGAGTTCTCTTGGCCCTGGGCATTGACTCCAGGTTAGCATTGGCTGATCTGGCCCTTGAAATGCTAAATGGAAGCTAAAAGAATTTAGAAAATCTTTTTCTCATGAACCGATCCTGGTTTTCTGGCTTTTTCTCTTGCTCTGTGGCCCCAGCAGACCACTCACCAATCTGTTCTGGAGGGGACCCTCCCTCCTTCTCCACCCTGGGATCTCAAGGCCCAGAGCTCAAATTGGAAGTGGGAGACTTCAAGGGAAAACAAAAACGTGATTGTTTTTATAGTGTCAAAATATTATCCCATTACACCTGAGTGGGGAAGCAGCTGATTTGTGGTTCAGCTTCATCATCATCTCCAGAGGAGCATCCTGAGGGTGAACCCTCCACAGATCATGAAGATGGGGCTCCACGCCCACCTAGGCTCAAGCTCACTGTGCCGGCAGAATTGATGTGGTGGGATGGGCTGGAAGGACCCAGGCCTGGGAAGAGGGAACCAGCCAGGGCATCTGCTCAAAGAGGAGGAGCATTGCAGCAGATCCCATCATAGAGGTGATCACATTATGTCAGATCTCATCATGGAAGTGATTACATCATTATACGACTGGCAGACTATTTCATAACCGCCAAACCACTGAGAAACATGGTCTGGCCAAGTTTGACACGTAACTATCATAACCACCATCATCACCTTATCATCATTACCATCTGTCATAGATTGAATTTTGACCACCAAAAATAGCTGTCAACTTGGCTAGGTTATGATTCCCAGTATTGTGTGATTGTACACCATTTTGTCATCTGATGTGATTTTCTTATGTGTTGTTAATCCTATCTCTATGATGTTAATGAGATAAGAGTAGTGGCGGTTATGTGCACTCAATCTACAAGATTAATCTATAACTTAAGCCAAGCTCTCTTTTTTTTTGTGGTTCTCAATATATATATTTTTAATTTTTTTTAATTGTACTTCAGATGAAGGTTTACAGAACAAACTAGCTTCTCATTGAACAGTTAGTACACATTTTGTTTTGTAACATTGGTTACCAACCCCATGACATGTCGACATTCTCCTTTTCCTGACCTTGGGTTCCCTGTTGACAGCTTTCCCGTCCCCTCCTGCCTTCTAGTACTTGCCCCTGGGCTGGTGTGCCCCTACAGTCCCATTTTGTTTTATGGGCTTGTCTAATCTTTGGATGAAGGTTGAGCCTCAGGAGTGACTTCATTACTGAGCTAAAAGAGTGTCTGAGGGCCATACTCTCGGGGTTTCTCCAGTCTCTGTCAGACCAGTAAATCTGGTGTTTTTTTGTGAGTTAGAATTTTGTTCTACATTTTTCTCCAGCTCTGTCTGGGACCTTCTGTTGTGATCCCTGTCAGAGCAGTCAGTAGTGGTAACTGGGCACCATCTAGCTGTACTGGACTTAGTCTGGTGGAGGCTGTGATAGTAATGGTCCATTAGTCCTTTGGACTAATCTTTCCCTTGTGTCTTTAGTTTTCTTCATTCTCCCTTGCTTCCGATGGAGTGAGAAGGCCAATTTCTTTTGAGATATAAAAGACAGAAGTGAGCAGAGAGACAGGGGGACCTCGTACTGTCATCATCATCACCATCATTATCATCACTATCATCATTAACCTTATTATCATCAACATCACCATCATTATCCATCACCATTATCATCATCACCATCATCATTACCACCATCATCATCACCATTATCATCATCACCATCACCATCATCACCATCATCATCCATCACCATCGT
>NW_004444087.1:3747174-3807525 GCF_000243295.1 Trichechus manatus latirostris
CATCATCACCATCATCATCCATCACCATCGTCATCCATCACCATCATCATCCATCACCATCATCATCATCACCATCATCATTACCACCATCATCACCATTATCATCATTACCATCACCATCATCATCCATCACCATCATCAAAACCATTATCACCATCATCCCCACCATCATCACCACCATCATCATCATCTCCATCATAACCATCACCGTCATCAGTGTCACCACCATCATCAACATGGCTGATGGTGAGGCTGGGGTCTGTGGTGTCATCATTAAGCATCCTGGTTCAGAGTCAAAAGGCCCAGATTAGAGAGTTCTACCTTTGTTGGCCTCAGTTATCTCCTCTAGAAACAGGTGAAAGTTATGGGCCCCACCTTCTAGGGACCTTGTAAATGAGGACAGTGTGTCAACAGCACAGCTCGATGCTGGCTTCCATTGAGTGCTCAATAAAGGATGTTAGGGAAGTAGGCAGAGGGGGGTTACCAGCAGCCTTAAGAGACAGCCCTAAGAGGGGTCCAGACGAAACTAATAAGGGAAGGGGATGACCAGAGCATAAGGATAAAGGGACCTGTGCCCTTTTTTCTCAGCCACAGGTGGACAGGGAGCACAGCTGTCCCAACCTGTGCCCTCGTGGGCTAGAGGAGGCCACTTAGAGGCAGGAGCTCAAACATTGATCCATTTCCAAAGGAGACTCAGCCATGGCCACATGGGGTGCCTGCAAGATTTCTAGCACCTCCGAACCGATTTGAATTTCAATCCCACTTACTGGTTCCCCCCTACACACACACACACACACACACACACATCATTGCCGGGTAGCAGGTCCATCACGGCTGCTCTGGACTCAGAGTACACATGGCCTCAGTCTCAGTCTCCTAGAGCGGCTGTAACAAAAATACCAGACATGTGAAAGGTGTGGCACAGGGCTCAGTGCATAGTAAGCATGCAGTCAGTATTAGCTGTTTATGTTAGTCTCCCAGTGCTGCTGTAACAGAAATACCACAAGTGGGTGGCTTTAAAGAATAGAAATTTATTTTCTCACAGTTCAGGAGGCTAGAAGTCCAAATTCAAGGCACCACCTCTAGGGGAAGGCTCTCTGTCGGCTCTGGGGGAAGGTCCTTGTCTCTTCCAGCTTCTGTAACCCCGGCATTCCTTGGTGACCCTTACATGACATCTATCTTCCCTGTGTGTTTGCTTGTCTCTGTGTCTATGCTGCTCCTTACAACTCAGCAGTGATTAGGTTTAGGACACACCCTACTCTGGTCTGGCCATGTTAACATAACAAAGAAAACCCTATTCCCAAATGGGATTAGAGCCACAGATGTGTTGCTGTTGTTTTTGTGTGCCCTTTAGTCAATTCTAACTCATAGCGACCCCATGTGACAGAGCAGCGTAGGGTTTTCTAGGCTGTAATTTTAATGGGAGCAGATTGCCAGGTCTTTTCTCCCAAGGAGTAGCCAGCGGGTTCAAACCACCAGCCTTTTGGTTAGCAACCGGCACTTAACCATTGCACCACCAGGGCCCCTCATCCACAGGTATAGGGGTGGATTCCAAGATGTATTTCAGGGGGACACAATTCAATCCATAACAGCCTACCACAGGGGCTTCCCTCAGCCTAGGACTTTTGCTCACCTCGGGGGCCCTCCTTTCTTGCTGTCAACCTGATGCCGGGTTGAATGTCCCTGTAACGCATCCCCCAACAGCCCTCCACCCCCCTCACTTCTGCTAAGTCAAACTTAGCCGCAAACGTTCTCTCCAACCCGGTGCAGAAAAAACAGGTACTTAATACACATTCTCAGGTCGTCGGGGTACCAGGCTGCGCTGTTTCTCCTTATAAATTAGCAGTGAGGCGTTCTGGACCACACCCCTGTCTGGGGGCACTGTTGTTGTTCTCACCTGCTGTCAAGTTGGCGCCAACTCGTGGCGACCCCACGTGTAAGGGCAGAACTGCGCTCCATAGGGTTTTCAAGGCTGTGACCTTTCGGAAGCAGATCACCAGGCCTGTCTTCTAATGAGTCTCTGGGTGGCTTTGAACCACCAACCTTTCAGCTAGTGGTTGGGCGTTTAACCATTTGCAGTACGCAGGGACCCTTTGGGGACACAAGGTAGGTGCAAAGGAGAGCTGGTGGTGCAGTGGCTAAGCACTCAGCTGCTAACTGAAAGCTCGGTGATTTGAACCCACCAGCCGCTTTGTGGGAGAAAGATGTGGCAGCCTGCTTCTGTAAAGATTACAGCCCAGGAAACCCTGTGGGGCAGTTCTGCTTTGTCCTATAGGGTTGATATGAGTCAGAATCAACTCGACAGCAAGAGGTTTTCGTAGGTCTGTGCAAGTCGGCACTGGCTTTCTGGATCTTGGGCTGTGGGGGCCGCACACCCATGCACACCCTCATACACAGGTGACCACACCCCAGGCCTGTGTCCCTGTAACCCTGCCACAAGGCCCCTGCTCCCTCTGACACACCTTCTCTTTCCATCCAACACCCACCATGACTGCCCCCGCCAGACTGCGGCTAACCACCCAATTTCAAAGTCTGCTCGTGTGACATCAACGGCTCCCATGGGGAAAGAAACTCAGAGAACATAATGAATCCAAAAACCCTTCATTATTAGTTCATTCTTTGAGCAGAGGCCGCGTTTACACTACAGAGCAGCCTGGAAAGGCAGTAAATAAGGGGGGGGGCTCCTGATAGGGTTGGGGGGACCACAGGCTCTAGAGTGGGAGCAGTCCTAGAGGCTGTTGAATGGAGGAGGAAGAGAGGCCCGGTGGGAGCAGGAGCTGGCCCACCGTCACACAGCACGTGTCCCCAGAGCCAGGGACTCTGTCTCCATCAATGTCCCCAGGAATCTGTAGAACTGAACTGACACAGCCCCTCACAGAGGGGTAATGGCTTTGATTTTTAAGGAAATGTATTTTTAAAGGCATGTAACATGCCGTCCAAAGTCCCTGGGTGGCACAGTTTGTGCTCAACTACTAACCTAAAGGTTGGCCGTTCGAACCCATCCAGTGGTGCCATGGGAGAAAGGTCTGGTGACCTGCTTCCATAAAGATCGCAGCCAAGAAAACCCTATCGAGCTCTAGTACTACTTTATAACACACGCGGTCTCCATGAGTCAGAGTCAACTCAACGGCAATGAGTTTGGTTTGGGTTTTGGCTTAACACCCTGTCCAGCCATGGATTTCAGTGCTGGGCTTGTCCCTGCCCCCCTGGCCTCTTACTGGGCCTCACCTGGGGACCTGCAAGCCAGAGCATCTGCATTTATCACGGCCCCTTCAGTGGCACCTCCCTTCTCTATTTTTCCACAGGCCTCAGGGGTTCTGGTTCCTCGATTTCCCCATCAATGAAAGGGGGAGAGGCCCTGGCCTTCAACAGTCTCACAGATGCGTAAACAGCAAACGCCGGCCTGTCTTTCCCTGAGCCCCCACCCAGCCCTCCTGCGAATCCTTCAGTGAATTCCCCTGGCTCCACCTCCAAAATAAGTCCAGAATCCAGCCACTCGTCACCCCCCACTCATCCTGCTGCCCTTACCCTGGGCTGAGCTTTCACATGGGTCTCCAGCCCTCTCTGTGGTCGCCCTGCTGCCCTGTGGCACCCTGACCCTCCAGTCTGCTCCCCCAATGCAACCAGAACTGCTTTTCTAACTAGGGATCACAGTAGGTCAACCCCTGGCCCAAATCCCAGCAATGCTGGCTGCCCAGTGCACCTAGAATAAAGGTGAGCTCCTTACCTGGGCTCACAAGGCCTTCTGGAACCTGGCCCTGCCCACTTCTGCTTGTTCATCTTGTACCACGTGCATCCTTGCTCACTACACTCCATTCCCAGATCCTGTCTGCCTCAGGGCCTTTGCACCTGCTGCTCCCTCTGCTGGACCTTTGCCTGTTGAGTTCTGCTGGGCATTCTGGTCCCAACAGAAATATGTCCTCCTCAGATGCCCCTTGAGGCCCGGCACAGCCTCCAAGTTGGCATCTCTGGGGCATTGATCACTGTCTGAAATTGGCTTGTTTGTTGATTGGTGTGTTCCTCTTGCTGTCCGTTTGTTCTGCCACTTGAATGTGCACCCCACGAAAGCAGGCACGTTATCTTTCTGTACCCTAGATGACCCAGTGCCCTCACAATGTCTGCATGGAGCAGATGCTCATGAACAAGTGTGGGGCCCAGGAGAGGGTGGTCTGTGATCTTTGGGTAAAAAGAACATGGAGCAGCATCTACATCTGGGAACCGCAGGATTTGCTGTCTTGAATTATTGCCTTTCTCTGCACCACCCCCCTGTGTGCGGATGGAGAGGCGATTGGGTTTTAAATCCCCAGGAAGCTGATAAATGCATTTGGCTCCAGCTCCTTGTCCCTAGACACGCCCCTCTGAGCCCTGGGGACCGAGCAGCGAGCCAGGAACACACTGTGTCTCACTAATCCGGGGCCGTCTCTCCTCCTCCCCCTTCCAATATCTGATTCCTGTCAGGCGGCGTTGTAAACGGCTCCCCACACGCCAGGCGCACAAGATCACATCGGAGGCTTGCAGCACCCTCTACCTCTCCGGACGCGCAGAGATGAACAGGGTTGTTTTTCTCTTGGCTGACACGGGAAGGGGATATTGCAGCCAAGAGGCATTCAGAGACTCAAACATTTTAATTAATTCTTAGTGATCAATGCGTGCAGGGCCCGCTGCAGATGAAAGCGCTGGCAGCCCCTGCTGAGTTACTTGACTGATGAAGAATCATAATCTGTATAATGGGTGAAAACACACACAGATACAGCCCCGGCCCCTGCTGGTTTGCGTGGGAAGCTGGAGAGGTATCGTCTCCATTGAGTAATGAGCTGAGGTTGTTGGAGGAGTTATGGAATATTCTGGGGAGGGAGGTGTGCCTTTTCCTCCTCCAACTCCAGCTTTCCTTTCAGGTGCTGGTAACATGGGAATGTTCCATGGGCCTTGCTGTGGATGGAGGAGCTCTCGGGGGGCCCTAGCACTAGCGGGGAGACAGGGCAAGGGACACTGCAAATGAGGGGACCTCAGTATAAGGCCATTGCACCAATGCAGAAACACAGGCCCTTGCAGGCATGGGGACACGGCCAATGGACACCTCGCCCTTGCCCCCACTCCATAGATTGGTGTCAGGACACTGGCATACAGGAGGTGCTTATTAAATAGCCCCCGAATGAACAACCTAGCCTCCGTCTCGCCTGTATCCTCCTCCTACCCTCCATTCTGCTCCAGCCTCACCCACCTTCCCCGGTGTTATGGGCTGAATTGCATCCCCCCCAAAAGACATGTTGACATCCTAACCCCGGTGCATGTGAAGGTGGCCCAGTTTAGAAACAGGGGTTTTCTTTTGTTACGTTGCAAATGGTTAACGAGCTCAGCTGCTAACCGAAGAGCTGGAAGTTCAAGTCTAGTCAGAGGTGTCTCGGAAGAAAGGCCTGGTGATCTACTTCTGAAAAATCAGCCACTGAAAACCCTGTGGAGCACAGTTCTACTCTAACACACATGGAGTCACCATGAGTCAGAGTCAACTTGATGGCAACTGGTTTGGTTTATTTTCATTATGTTAATGAGGACATAACAAAGTAGGATGGGTCCTAAACCTAATTTTTTCTGACTGGTGTCTTATCAAAAGTGAAAAGAGACACAAAGAGACACACACACAAGGGGAAGAGACCATATGAGGAAACATCTACAAGCCAAGGAACACCTGGGGCTACAGCAGCTGAAAGAGACAAGGAGGATCTTCCCCTGGAGGCTTCAGAGGGAGCATGGCCCTGCCGACATCCTGAATTCAACTCCCAGCCTCCAAAACTGCGATAGAATAGAATTCTGGTGTTTGAAGCTCCCAGTGTGTGTGATCATTGGTCACGGAGGCCCCAGGAGGCTGGTGCAGCCCCCATGATGGTCCAGAATGGGATTCCTGGGGGACTCATGCCCCAGGGCCCTCTCTCCCCCAACCTGCTAACTCCTTTGGAGACAAAGAGCCAGAGAGAGGACGATGCATTTGTAAAGTTCAGCAAGTTGCAAGGAAGTTTGTGGATTTCTGAGAACCCCAGGTGCAGCTTAACCTACAAATGAAAAATTATGGTGATGAGAAAGGGGACTGTTTGATGAGGCAGAGTCTTGCGGGAATCGAATTTTGGCTGATGTGCAAGGAAAAGGCAGGCTGGGAAGGGAGGTGGGGGAGGCAGGAGGCTCCTGCAGGGAGAGGAGGTGGAAAATCTGCTGGCTCGGACCAGAGTGGATGTGGGTGGGAGCCACACGATGGGAAGTTCCTCACAGGTGCCACCAATAAACGCCTTCTGTCCTCAGCTGGCCCTGGGGACAACCAGATAGAGGAGATGAAAGGAGAGAGCCCTCAGCTAGAAGTCAGGACCCTGGGTTTACTGGTTTCAGCTCACTTGTTCCCTGGTCCACTTCGTATACATTCGTACAATCAGTATGCATTGAGCACGTACTGAGTACAAAGCACCTGGGTTAGCTCAACAGCTTCCTGTGCAACCTCAGGCAAGCCTCGAAGCTCTCTGAGCCTGTTTCTCAGGTCTGTGTCTGTCGTCTGCCCTGGCCCACCCTCTGCCCCCCTCTGCCCCACCTGCACCCTTAGAGTTCTGAGACTCTGGATCTGTGCAATGATTTCTCCCCTGGAGGGGGTGGAAGGTGAAGCCTGCCTGCTCTGGGGAGCACCCAGGTGGTGGAGAAATGTGGGTGGGGGTTTTTGCCCCCAGACCCTTTCCCCACTTTGCTCTCCTGGGGGCCCTTACAGCAGAGAGATGGTGAATAAATACAAGCCTTTCTTGGTCCCTGTCTCAGCACCACCAGCCCTCTCAGCAGCCTTTGGGGGGCCCAGGGTACTGCTTAGGAGAGTGTCTGCTACCCCTCGCTTTCTCCCTTGACTTTGGTTGTTATAGCCTCCCACCTGGGGGATCCAGCTCCACCCAGAACATCCTTATCCTTCTGGTTCCGCAGCAGGGCCAGTCCATCTTCCAGAGGAGCCTGCTGGTTGGGACAGGCAGGAACCAGAAGAGCATCCTGAGGGTGAACCCTCCACAGATCGTGAAGATGGGGCTCCACGCCCACCTAGGCTCAAGCTCACTGTGCCGGCAGAGTTGATGTGGTGGGATGGGCTGGAAGGACCCAGGCCTGGGAAGAGGGAACCAGCCAGGGCATCTGCTCAAAGGGGAGGAGCATTGCAAACTGCCAATCCCAGCTCAGCCTGGGCGGGCATCAAGGTATGGTCCATTCCTCAAAGCTGGCCAACCAACAGAGGAAGCACAGGCTCCAGGCAGTGAGCTCTGGCCACCTAGCTGAACCCTTCCAGTGACTCTGGTGTCCATGTGCACAAGTCGTAATGGGCTGTGGTCATGTAAGATGCCCCATGTATGTAGCCCACTCTGAAGGCAGCAAAAGAGATGATAATGGAGGTAATGATGATGATGATAATGATGGTGGTGATGATGGTGTCTTAGTTATCTAGTGCTGTTATAAAATTCTGTCTTAGTTATCCAGTGCTGCTATAACAGAAATACCACAAGTGGATGGCTTCAACAAACAAAAGTTTATTCTCTCACACTCTAATAGGCCAGAAGTCCAAATTCAGGGCATCAGCTCCAGGGAAAGGCTTTCTCTCTCTGTCACCTCTGGAGGAAGGTCCTTGTCATCAATCTTTCCCTGGATTAGGAGCTTCTCCATGCAGGAACCCTTGGTCCAAAGAACATACTGTGCCCCTGGCACTACTTTCTTGGTGGTACGAGGTCCCCCTGTGTCTCTGCTCACTTCTCTCTTTTATATCTCAAAAGAAATTGGCCTTCTCACTCCATCGGAAGCAAGGGAGAATGAAGAAAACTAAAGACACAAGGGAAAGATTAGTCCGAAGGACTAATGGACCATTACTACCACAGCCTCCACCAGACTAAGTCCAGTACAACTAGATGGTGCCCAATTACCACCACTGACTGCTCTGACAGGGATCACAACAGAAGGTCCCAGACAGAGCTGGAGAAAAATGTAGAACAAAATTCTAACTCACAAAAAAACACCAGATTTACTGGTCTGACAGAGACTGGAGAAACTCCGAGAGTATGGCCCTCAGACACTCTTTTAGCTCAGTAATGAAGTCACTCCTGAGGTTCAACCTTCATCCAAAGATTAGACAGGCCCATAAAACAAAATGAGACTGTAGGGGCACACCAGCCCAGGGGCAAGGACTAGAAGGCAGGAGGGGACAGGAAAGCTGTCAACAAGGAACCCAAGGTCAAGAAAAGGAGAATGTCAACATGTCATGGGGTTGGTAACCAATGTTACAAAACAAAATGTGTACTAACTGTTCAATGAGAAGCTAGTTTGTTCTGTAAACCTTCATCTGAAGTACAATTAAAAAAAATTAAAAATATATATATTGAGAACCACAAAAAAAAAGAGAGCTTGGCTTAAGTTATAGATTAATCTTGTAGATTGAGTGCACATAACCGCCACTACTCTTATCTCATTAACATCATAGAGATAGGATTTACAACACATAAGAAAATCACATCAGATGACAAAATGGTGGACAATCACACAGTACTGGGAATCATAACCTAGCCAAGTTGACAGCTATTTTTGGTGGACAAAATTCAATCCATGACAGATGGTAATGATGATAAGGTGATGATGGTGGTTATGATAGTTACGTGTCAAACTTGGCCAGACCATGTTTCTCAGTGGTTTGGCGGTTATGAAATAGTTTGCCAGTCGTATAATGATGTAATCACTTCCATGGTGAGATCTGACATAATGTGATCACCTCTATGATGGGATCTGCTGTGAGCAGCCAATCAGTGGAAAGGGAGTTTCCTCGGGGGTGTGGCCTGCATCCAATATATATGGACTTTCCGGCAAAGCTCACCAGCTTTTGCTCTGCTCTGAATCCTGCCTTGGGCTCGTCAGCATCTGACCTCCAGTTCTTGGGACCTGAGCCAGCAGCCTGCCGTCTTACTTGCCAGTCTTGGGTTTGTCAGCCACTGCAGCTACGTGAGTCCGGAGGAGCCTCCAGCCTGACACCTGACCCACAGACTTGGGACTTGCTAGCCTCTACAAGTGTGCGAGCCATTTCCTTGAATGTATGTATGCTTCACTGGTTTTGCTTCTCTGGAGAACCACCTAAGACAGTCTTCTGGTGATGGTGACAGTGATGATGGTAAGATGATGGTGATGATGGTGGTGATGATATTGATGCTGATGATGATGATGACGGTAATGACAATGAAGATGGTGGCAATGACGATGGTGATGGTGATAGTGATGATGGTGATGGTTATGATGACGATGGTGATGGTGATAGTGATGATGGTGATGGTGATAGTGATGATGGTGATGATGATGATTCCCTCTTCAGAGACGAATAAACTGGGGCTCAAAGAGATCAATGCCTGCAGGGTCCCCCTAAGAGGGTGGGTCCGTGAAAGCAGACCATCCAAACTTATTTAGGGTTGGTGATTGGCCAAGTAGAGCCTGGGGCTATGAACAGCAGAGCTGGGATTCAAACCCAGTCCTTGCACTCTCACCCCTCCATGCTGAGCTGTCTCCCCCTAAACGCCCCTCCAGGCTGCATCAGGGAGCTCAAAGTATCACATTCCGCCTCCCAGAGCCCCCAGACCTGCAGGGCTGCCATGTCTTCCCTCAGCAGGAAGGGGCTGGGTGCTCCGAGGAGGACAGAGGAGGAGGGTCCACCAGCAGGAGTGACCATCACAGTAATGAAGCCGTCTCGTTGCCATAATAAAGACCTCATGTACCTCCAATGACACTTAGTGAATCCAGGCACAAATAAATAACCCAAGTCCAATTGAATTAACCTTCAACTGATCAGCACAGCTAAGCAAATTATCGTGGGGCCTGAACGCGATTAGAAGGCCTGGCACAGGCTGGGCGCACTCGGTGAGAGAGTTTATGGGGTTTAACGAGTTTAAGGCCAGTGTTCTTTCCTCTGATTTCAGGCCGCTCTGGGAGCAAAGTGAAGCCTTTCAGGGGGCTGGACGCAAAAAGGGACCCAGTGGGGACTGCAGAAGAAAACCAGACACATAATGGGGGGAGGAGGCCAATAGGGCGGCAGGAAGGAGGGAAACTCCCATCCTGGCAGGAGACAGATAAGAAGAGTTGCTAACGGAGCTACCCTGGCTTCCAGAAAGACATGTCAGGAGCTGACGTGAGACATTGTGCCCTCCTCCTTGACCCCTCCCCACCCAGCATCACCTTCATGTTCACCTGTATCAGACAGAGCCTGAGGTGCCAAGAGGGCCATCTGCTTTGCAAAGTCCAGTCACCGTGTAATGTCTCTCCTGCCCTTGGCCCAGGCCCTGTCCCAGCTCCATGCCCAGGTGACCTTCCAGGGTCTGGAGGCTCCGTCCAGACAGGTGGTGGACGGTAAACCCCCCTCAGTGGGCGTCTGCAGTGGTTTAGAACAAGCCCCACAGCAATGATAATACACAAGATGCCACACATCCCACGGACTGTGTCTTTCTTCATTCTCTTTTTCTTCCAGCAGCCCAGGGCAGGTGCATCCTCAATGTCAGCTTTTAGAAGAAGAAAGAGCGCTTTAAGGATTTCTTTGCTATCTCAGAGCAGGAAAATGCTGCCTGGCCTTCCTCCTTTAGCTGACACAAATGGCGGAAGTTTCCTCAAAAAGTCCAACATAGAATTACCATATGACCCAGCAATTCCACTCATGGGTATACACCCAAGAGCCTTGAAAGCAGGGACATAAACAAATACAAGTACACCAATGCTCACTACAGCACTATTCACAGTAGACAAAATGTGGAAATGACCCAAGTGTCCATCAACAAATAAATGGATAAACAAAATGCAGTTTAGTCATACAATGGAATATTATTCAGCCATAAAGAGAAATGAAGTCCCAATGCGTGCCATGACACGGATAAGCCTTGAAAACAATATGCTAAGTGAAATAAGTCAGACACAAAAGAACAAATACTGCATAGTCCTACTTGGGCAAATCTACAGCAGACGACCTCTTTAAAGTTCTAAAAGGCAAAGATGTCACTTGGATGACTAAGGTGCTCCTGACTCAAGCCATGGTCTTTTCAATCACCTCATATGCATGCAAAAGCTGGACAATGAAAAAGGAAGACCGAAGAAAAATTGATACCTTTGAACTGTGCTGTTGGTGAAGAATATTGAATGTTCCATGGACTACCAGAAGAACGAACAAATTAGTCTTAGAAGAAATACAACCGGAATGATCCTTAGAAGCAAAGATGGCAAGACTTCAGCTAGCTTACTTTGGACACGTCACCAGGAAAGATTAATTATTAGAGAAGGACATGATGTTTGGTAAAGTAGGGGGTCAATAAAAATGAGAGAAACCCTTCATGAGCTGGGTTGACACAATAGCTGCAACAATGGACTCCAACATACCAACGATCATGAAAATGGCGCAGGACCAGGCAACGTTTTGTTCTGTTGTACATGGGGTCACCGTGAGTTGGAGTTGACTCAATGGCAGCTGACAACAACAACTTGATGCGTCTTTAGAAAAGCCACGGCCGATAGTGCCTGAGAGTGGGGCTGGGAGTCACTTGTGCCCACTGTGTGCGGTACATGGCATTAGACAGGGTCAGAAGGAGCCACCTGAAAACACAGTGGAGGTGGGGGAAGAGGTCCCTTAAAGTGTCAATGGGTAAGGGACTGCATCTGACAGGAGGCAGTGGGAACTCTGCACACCATCAAGACCCAAGGGAATTAATCTTTCATGGAAGTGTCATTGAAGACAGAATGATGGACGGCGGGTGGGACAATGGTCACCAGCAGATACAGAGAGGGGAGAGAGGAAGCGTTCACAGCCATGAATCATCGAGCCCTCACTGGGTGCTTGATGGGCAGGAGACCCAGTCTGGGCACTGGGAGGATGTGGGGGTATTTCTACCTTGTCCCTGCACAGAAGTCAGGCTGGGATGGAAAGGAGAAGAGTAAATCCCAAACACCAGAGCTAAGCAGGAGAGGAGGTGTCACTGCAATGGCTGTGCTGTCATGGGACCATGTGACAAATAGCTGAGCTGCCCTACAGAGAACCTGTCATGGACAGAGTGGTCTGGGAAGGCTTCCTGGAGGCGGGGACCTAGAGCCGACGGAATGGCACCTTGGGTTATCCCAGGTGCAGTGATGGAAACAGAGGCTGAGAGAAAGCAGCCCCTTCCGTCACCTGGCTGCGTTTATCTCCTTCCCGCCTCCCAGCTAGCAGTGTCATCCTGCCTACTCATTCCCTGTTCCAGAAGGGGGCGCTCTCATTCATGGGTGAGTCCTCAGCGCTGGCTTCGTAATATCTGCTGAATGAGTGAAAGAGGGTGGCAAGTGCACTGCCTGGTCATGGGGCAGCTTTGTGGTTAAAGAAGGTAGCTGGAGAGAAATAGGGAGATCAGGAGAATGAAGGCAGTGGTGGGCGAGGGCAGCGGGGCTCTGCCTCGGGTCAGCCAGGGCCATCAGAGTAAGAGGGTGAGCCTGGGGCCTCTGGGAGGGGGCACTGATGGGGACACAATGGCCAGCATGCACACGCTGTGGGCTTCCATTAGGTCAGAATAATCAGGCCAACTTATATTTCCCTCTCCTGGCTTTGCATTTTCCTGTCTTGAGTGCTGCGTGGTGCGGTTAATGCACTCGACTACTAACCGAAAGGGTAGAGGTTTGAGTCCACTCAGAGATGCCTCTGAAGAAAGGCCTGGTGATCTACTTCTCAAAAATCAGCTGTTGAAAACCCTATGGAGCACAGTTCTACTCTGACATACCTGGGGTCACCATGAGTCGGAGTTGACCCCACGGCAACTGGTGCAACGTGTTGTTGTCTGATTTATGATGCCACTATCTACATGTGCCCAACAGGTGGCCTCAAGGACCCTGGGCTGTGTCTGCGCCTTCCTGTGATCCCAGCAGTGCACAGGGTCTGGGCCATAAGACAGGCTCAGCAGGGGTCTGAGACATAAGTACAGATGTCAAAGGACACAGAGCCCGGACTAGGTGACTGTTTGGATGGAGAGAGAGAGACAGACAGACAGAGACAGACAGACATGGACAGAGAGAGGCAGAGAGATGGAGACAGAGAGGATGAGCTGGTTCCTGGCCTCCTGGGAGGATGCAGGATTCACAGCAGGCAGCAGATCAGCCTGTCCAGGGCGAGGTGGGAGCCGGCCGGAGGGAGGAGTCCCCCACACCAGTCCATCAGGAGTAAGGACAGCCAGGCAGCCTACACACTCACACAGACGCACAGACGCACACAGAGAGACACAGAGACACACATACAGAGGCACACGCAAACACACACACACACAGACACACACACAGAGACACACAGAGACACACACACAGAGACACACACAAACACACACACAGAGACACACACAAACACACACACACACACACACACACAGAGCAGCTGGGACCTAGTCCCACTGCCGCACCGCAAGCGCTTTCCACGGCCTCTGCTGCCCCCCGGGGGTGTTTGTCAGTAACATGCCCTTGCCACCCTCTCCACCCCACCTTTCCCAGGACCCCACGTCAGCCTTGTCCCAGCCCCACCTCAGGGGCTATGGACACCTCTCCGTGGGGCAAGGCACTCTGGCTACAACAGCTGCAAGGAGTTTTTCTTCTTTTCCCTTTTTATTTTCATTTTTCTGATTAAAAAAACAAAATATACTAGTTATAAAAAATGCAAACAAATGTGTAAACATGGAACCCCGAGTCCCATCTAATTCTTCACCCCACTCCCCAAAATGACCTCCATGTCACAGTGTCACAACTGAGCTTTTTCACTGGCAGTAGGGCCAGTATTTCCAGGGCCTTGCTGCTTACAGAGCCGCCCCATCCTTCTTCACAGCTATTTCCCTGGGAAGCGATTTCCCTTTCTTTCAGCCCTCGTTGGGATTATTGCCTCTTCCATTTGTCTGGGAGGTGAAGCTGTTCCTGTTGTCACCTGATTTTGCCTTGCCCTGTAGGTCCTTGGGTGGCACAAATGGTTTGCACTTGACTATTAACCTGAAGGTTGACAATTCAAAGCCACCCAGCAGTGAGTGCCACAGAAGAAAGGTCTGATGATCTGCTTCCATAAAGATCACAGTCAAGAAAACCCTATGGAACAGCTCTACTCTGTAACACATGGGGTCACCATAAGTCGGAACTGACTCCACAGCAACAGATTTGGCTGGTATTTTTGCCTTGCCCTGAAGCTGTTTCTCATTTGTCTTATCTCTGCAGTGAGTTGGTGGATGTCTGCAGGGCCTTTTGGACGAGCTGCTAGCAGAAAATGAGTGAACAACTGTTTTAGGCTGGGTTCTCTAGAGAAGCAAAACCAGTGAAGAGTATATCTATATAAGTGTGTGTGTGTGTATTATATATACAGAGAGAGAGATTTATCTCGAGGAAATTGCTTACATGGTTGTAGAGGCTGGCAAGTCACAAGTCCATGGGTAGGCATCAGGCTGGAGGCTTCTCCTGACTCACATAGCCGCAGAGACTGATGAACCTAAGATCCACAGGTCAGACGGCAGGCTGCTGGCCCAAGTCCCAAGAACTGGAGGTCAGATGCTGACGAGCTGAATGCAGAATCCAAAGTAGAGCAAAAGCCAGTGAGCTTTGCCAGAAAGTCCACATATATTGGATGCAGGCCACACCCCCAAAGAAACTACATTTCAGCTGATTGGCTACTCACAGCAGATCCCATCATAGAGGTGATCATGTTATATCAGATATCATCATGGAAGTGATTATGTCTGTATACAATTGCCAAACTACATCATAACTGCCAAACCACTGAGAAACGTGGCCCAGCCAACTTGACACACAATCTTAATGATCACAACAACAAAACAAACATTTCTCTCTTGGATGGATGAATGGATGCATGGATGTGTGGGTAGATGGATGGATGGATGGAAGTATGGATGCATGGATGCATGGATGATGGATGGAAGTGTGGATGCATGGATGGGTAGATGGATGGATGAGTGGATAGATAGATGGATGGGTGGGTGAATGGGTGGATAGATGGATGATGGGTGGAAGGATGGAAAGATGGGTACATGGATGGGTGGATGGATGGATGAGTGGATGGATGGATGAGTGGATGGATTCAACACTATTACAGAAAGCCCCCAGCAAAGAAATGCAGGTGTTGGCAGTGGAAATCAGACATTTGTGCACTGAGGTGTTGAGGGTAAGAGTATTTGGACAGATCACTGGCAGCATCTGCTGTAGAAGGAGGCTGACTTGTATACCCCTGTGTGTTTTGGCATATTTTACTGTATGAACATGTTGACTATTCTAACAACAACAACAAGAAAATGTGAAAAAAAAAGTGAATCTGAAACCTCGTTGACTACAGACTCTTCCTTACCTGTCCTTCATCCACCTGGCAGGCTCACTCCCAGACATCACTCGGAACCAGGCTGAGGTGCGGCGCCCTGAGAAAGAACCCTCCCAGGTTCATAACACCCTAGTACTGTGGCTCTCCGCAATCCCCCAGGATGTTCCCCACGACTCACGCATCTGTAATGGCTTGTTCCACATCTGCCTCTCCCCAGCTGCAAGGCAGGGACCTTCTACCCTTGCCTGCAATTGGTCCAGTTCTACGAATAGGTCCCTACCCTTCAGTTCCTTTCCCTAAGGCCCCCGTAGAAAAGAGAAAAGGGGCAGGGGTGAATTTTTCTTAGGGGCAAGAAATAAGCAACATATTTGGGGGCCTGCGGGGCCAGGCAGAAAGCCATGTGAAGGGGTTTGAAAAAGAAGGATCAAGGATGGGCCTTAATTTAAAGTGAGGGCCTGCTATGGGCTGGAAGCAGGATTTCTATCAGTTCTATTTTGTTGGTGGTGGTGTTTGCTTTGATTTTTGATCACTCTTTTATTTACATATCCTAAATTCACTCGTGTGAGGTACACTTCTAAGAGCGTAGACCAATGTGAACAGTCACATAACCACCACCACTGTCAGGCCATAGAGGTGCTGTCACCCCCCAAAATTCCCTCGTGCCGTCCGTTTGTAGTCAGAACTGACCCTCACCCCACACCCTTGCAACCACTGATGTTTTCTGTCCCTACAATTTTGCCTTTTCCAGAATGTCGTATAAATGGAATCATATAGAATCTAATATTTTGTGTTTGACTTCTTTCACTTAGCATACTGTTTCTGAGATCATCCATGTTGTAGACTGTTTCAGAATTTCATTTCCCCTTGCTGCCATTGTTAGTTGCCATCGAGTCGTTTCCAACTCATAGCAACCCTAAGGACAACAGAACGAAACACTGCCCCGTCCTGCGCCATTCTCACAATCATTGCTATGTTTGAGTCCATTGTTGCAGCCACTGTGTCAATCCATCTTATTGAGGATCTCCCTCTTTTTCACTGAATCTCTGCTTTACTAAACGTAATGTCCTTCTCCAACAACACTTTTCTCTGTATGGCTGAATAATATTCCATTGCATTGATGTACTACAATTCGTTTAACCATTTATCTGTTGAAGACGTTTGAACTCTTTCCAGTTTGGGACAATAATGAATAAAGCCACTATAAACAATCATGAACAGGCTTATGTATGAACGTGTCATGGATTGAATTGTGTCCCCCCAGAATTCGTGTATCTATTTGGCTAGGCCATGATTCCCAGTATTGTGCGATTGTCTACCATTTTGTCATCTGATGTGATTTTCCTGTGTGTTGTAAATCCTATCTCTATGATGTTGATGACATAGAATTAGCAGTAGCTGTGTTAATAAGGCAGGATTCAATCTACAAGACTGGATTGTGTCTTGAGGCAATCTCTTTTGAGATATAAAAGAGAGAGGCGAGCAGAGAGAGACACCTCTCACCACCAAGAAACAAGAGCCAGCAGAAGCTCCTCAACCGGGGAAATATTGATGACAAGGACCTTCCTCCAGAGCTGACAGACAGAGAAAGCCGTCCTCTTGAGCTGACATCCTGAATCTGGACTTGTAGCCTACTAGACTGTGAGAGAATAAATTTCTCTTTGTTAAAGCCATCCACTTGTGGTATTTCTGTTATAGCAGCACTACATAACTAAGACAGTAAGTTTTCATTTCTCTGGGGTAAATACCTAGGAGAGGGATTGCTGAATCATATGGTACGCATATATTTAACTTTAGAAGAAACAGCTAAGCTGTTTTCCAAATTGTGCTATTTTATATTCCCTCCAGTAGTATAGGAGAGTTCCACTTGAACATTGTCAGTGTCTTAGACTGGGTTCTCTAGAAAAGCAAAATCAGTGAAGCATATACATATATATAGAGAGAGAGAGAGATTTATATCAAAGAAATGTCTCATGCTGTTGTAGAAGCTAGAAAGTTCCAAGTCTGTGGGTCAAGCTGGAGTCGTCTCCTAACTCACGTAGATGCAGAGGCTGGTGGACCCAAGTAGGCAGGTCAGACAGCAGGCAGCAATCCTCTGACTCACAGGCTATGGAGGCTGATGAATCAAGGTCAGCAGATGCGCTGCTAGCTCAAGTCCCAAGCACCAGAGGTTGACTTAAAACACAACCTAACCTTGTAGATGGAGTCCTGCCTCATTAACATCACAGAGGTAGGATTTACAACCCATAGGAAAATCACATCAGATGACAAAATGGTGGACAATCACACAATACTGTAAATTATGGCCTAGCCAAGTTGACACACATTTTCTAGGGGACACAATTCAATCCTTAACATGGATTGAACCCATGGACTTACAGAATGCCTTTTCCACCATCTTGGTGTCCCAATCAAGGACTACTTCACAGCAAATGAAGTGCAGCAATGGGCCCATGCTCATGGAATTCACTGGTCTTACCATGTTCCCCACTGCCAGAAATTCAGGCCAGATTCAGAAGAGGATGTGGAATGAGGGATATCATTGCTGATGTTAGATGGATCGTGGCTGAAAGCAGTGAATACAGAAAGATGTTTACCTGTGTTTCATTGACTATGCAAAGACATTCGATTGTGTGGATCATAACAAATTATGGATAATATTGCAAAGAATGGGAACTTCAGAATACTTAACTGTGCTCAGGAGGAACCTGTACACAGATCAAGAGGCAGTTGTTCAGACAGAACAAGGGGATACTGCGTGGTTTAAAGTAGGGAAAGGTGTGCGCAAGAGTTGCATCGTTTCACCATACCTATTCAATCTGTGTGCTGAGCAAATAATCCTAGAAGCTGGACTATATGAAGAAGAAAGGGCCGTCAAGATTGGAGGAAGACTCATTAACAACCTGCGATATACAGATGACACAACCTTGCTTGCTGAAAGTGAAGCACTTACTGGTGAAGATCAAAGACCACAACCTTCAGTATGGAGTACTCCTCAACATAAAGAAAACAAAAATCCTCATAACTGGACCAATAAGCAACATCATGATAAATGGAGAAAAGACTGAAGTTGTCAAGGATTTCATTTTACTTGAATCTGCAATCAGCACCCATAGAAGCAGCAGTCAGGAAATCAAAGGACACATTGCCTCCTAGACTATGAGAGAATAAATTTCTCTTCGTTAAAGCCATCCACCTGTGGTATTTCTACTACAGCAGCACTAGATAACTAAGACAGAAGTTTTGGCAGAAACATTGCGTGCAGGGAAGGCAAATCCATATCCAAAGTAAGCGTCTACTCCAGTAAGAATAAAATACTGCCCTTTCCATGATGGAAGCAATCCAGTGTAATCAACCTGCCACCAGGTTGCTGGCAATTCACCTCAACGGATGGTGCCATATCAGGGACTCAGTGTTGATCTCTGCTGCTGGCGGATTGGGCACTCAGCAGTGACTGTAGCCAAGTCGGCCTTGGTGAGTGGAAGTCCATGTTGCTGAGCCCATGCATAACCTCCATCCCTGTCACCATGGCCACTTTATTCATGAGCCCATTGGGCAGTGACGGGAGTGGCTTGGGAAGGAGTATGACTAGTTTCCACAGAACGTGTCATCCTATCCACTTGATTGTTAAAACCCTCCTCTGCTGAGGTTGCCCTTTGGTGAGCATTCATATGAGACACAAATATCTTCACTTCTTTGGCTCATTCAGAGAGGTCTATCCACATAACTCTTCCCCATACCTCCTTGTCACCAATTTTCCAACCATGTTCATTCTAAGTCCCTGACCACCCAGCCAAACTATTGGCCACAACCCATGAATCAGTATACAATTACACATCTGGCCATTTCTCCTTCCAAGCAAAGTGAACAACCAGGCACACTGCAACAAGTTCTGCCCATTGGGAGGATCTCTCTTCACCACTGTCCTTCAAGGAGATCCCAGAAAGGGGCTGTCGTGCTGTCAGTGTCATGGATTAGAGTGGTGCCCTCATGTCATGGATTGAATTGTGTCCCCCCAAAATATCTGTCAACTTGGCTGGGTCATGGTTCACAGTATTGTATGACTGTGTCATCTGAATTGATTTCCTTGCGTGTTGTAAACGATGTCACTATGATGAGGTTATACTGATGAGGTTTACAAGATTAGATAGTGTCTTAATCCAATCTCTTCTGAGATAGAAAAGAGAAGTGAGCAGAGACACAGGGGTACCTCATACCACCAAGAAAGAAGCACCGGGAGCAGAGCGTGTACTTTGGACCTGAGGTTCCTGTGCAGAGAAGCTCCAAGAACAAGGGAAGTTTGAGGACATGGACCTTCCTCCAGAGCCGACAGAGAAAGCGTTCCCCTGGAGGTGATGCCCTGGATTTGGACTTGAAGCCTTGCCTTGGAGCTGATGCCCTGCATTTGGACTTGTAGTCTACTGGACTGTGAGAGAATAAATTTCTCTTTGTTAAAGCCATCCACTTGCGGTATTTCTGTTAGAGCAGCACTAGATGACTAAAACATCGCATATTGCGCAGAACCACCAGTCAACAAGGCACAAGTTTTCTCTTCTTCAGTCAACTGATCATAAGGAACTCCCCATGAGGCCATAGGTGCAAACTGAGAGAGGGCAGATAATGTGACAGGAGTGGACCCCATAGGCATTTGGGCTACTTCCTCCTGCAACTTACTTGTGCCTTCAGATCTTGCTCAGGCCTGATATCATATATACCACTTCATTTAATGATGGAGTCCTGCTGTGCACATTTGACTTTATGACTCTGCGAGTCAGACAACATCCAGTTCATGATGGGCAGCTGAGGCCTCATGGTGACTTGGTGGCCCATGGTTAAGCGTTCAGTCTCTACTAAGGCCCAGTAATGAGCCAAAAGCTGTTTCTCAAAAGAAGAGTAGTTACCTGCAGAGGATGGCAAGGCTTTGCTCTAAAATCCTAAGGGTCTGCGCTGTGATTCACCAATAGAGTGGCCTGCCAACGGCTCCATACAGCATCTCTCTCTGCCACTGATACTTCAAGCACCATTGGATCAGCTGGATCACATGGCCCAAGTATCAGAGTGGCTTGCATGGCAACCTGAACCTGTTACACAGCCTTCTTTTGCTCTGGGGCCCACTCAAAACTAGCAGCTTTTCCAGTCATTTGATAAGTAAGCCAGGGTAGCACACCCAGTTAAGGGATATGTTGCCTCCAAAATCCAAAGACGCCCACCAGGCGCTGTGCTTCCTTTTCAGTTGTGGGTGGGGCCAGATGCAAAAACTTATCCTTCATTTTGGAAGGAATATCTCGACAAGCCCCACATCACTGGACCTCTAGAAATTTTACTGAGGTGGAAGGCACCTGAATTTTTGTTGGATTAGTTTCTCACCCTCTAGAACACAAATGGAGCACTAGGGGCACAGTGGTTAAGAGCTTTGCTGCTAACCAGACGGTTGGCAGTTCAAATCCACCAGGTGCTCCTTGGAAACCCTATGGGGTAGCTCTACTGTGTCCAATAGGGTCGCTATGAGTCAGAATCAACTCAACAAAACCGAGTTTGGTTTTTCTTTTTTTGTGTGTGTGTGTGTGGTACACAAATGTTTTACCAGTTAGTCCAGAGTCATTGAAAATTCTTCAGTACTAGGTTTAATCAACAGAATGTCATCAATGCAATCGGTCAATGTGATGTCTTGTGGGAGGGAAAAATGATCAAGTTCCCTTATAACTTATAACATAGGTCTGGAGAGTTGAACATACCTCTGAGGTAGGGCAATGCAGGTGTATTGCTGGCATTGCCAGCTGAAAGCAAACTGCTTCTGGTGGTCCTTTGAAACAGGTATGGACAAAAAGGGAGTAGCCAGATCAACAGCTGCATACCAGGTACCAGGAGATGTATTAATTTGCTCAAGCAATGAAACCACATCTGGAACAGCTGCTGCAATTGGAGTCACCACCTGGTTAAGTTTTCGGTAATCCACTGTCATTCTCCAAGATCCATCTGTTTTTTGCACAGGCCAAATAGACAAATTGAATGCGGATGTGGTAAGAATCATCACCCCTACATCCCTTCAAGCCCTTGATAGTGGGAGTAATCTCTGAAATCCCTCTAGGAACTTGGTATTTTGGTTTACTATTTTCCTAGGTAGGGGCAGTTCTAATGGCTTCCCCTACCATAATAGCCCTTACTCCACTTGTCAGGGATCCAATGGGGATTCTACCAGTTGCTGAGAATATCTATTCCAATTATGCATTCTGGAACTGGGAAATCACTACAGAATGGATTCAGGGACCCATTGGACCTACTGTGAGATGCACATGAGCTAAGACTCCATTAATAATCTGACCTTCATATGCCCCCACTCTGACTGGTAGGCCACAGTGACATTTTAGGTCTCCTGGAATTAGTGTTGGTTCAGAGCCAGTATCCAAGAAGTCTGATTATTTCCTTTTCCTCAATGAACAGTCACTCTTGGGAAAGGCTGTAGATCCTTTTGTGGAAGGCTGAGAGAAATATTAACAATATAAATTTTTGGCAGTGTAGTGGCATCCGTCCTCAAGGGAACTCAGCCTTCCCTTCATTCAAGGGGTTGTGTGTCTGTAAATTTGCTCAAGTCTGGGAATTGTTTGAGGGGCAGTGCCTCTCTATTCTGGCAATTCGAGTTAGACTGCTGTTCACTTGACCTAGAATTCTTCCACTTGTATAGATCAAGCAAATATTTAGTAGATTTCCCATCTATTTCACTCCTAGGGGCATCATGCTAAGTAGCCAACTCCATAAGTCCATACAAGTCAGACTATTCTGATTACTGCTTTGACTCCACTGTCCATTCCAGTAACCATGCCTACCTTGTCTTTGTCAATTGAATGTCGCCACTTTGCCCCTACAACCATGGGATCCAATCAGCCCCACTGTAGTTAAAAAATCTGTTGCCATCGAGTCGATTCAAACTCATAGTGACCCTATAATGACACTATAGGACAGAGTAGAACTGCGCTGTAGGGTTTCCAAGTAGGGGCTGGTAGATTCGAACTGCTGACCTTTTGGTTAGCAGTCAAACTCTTAACCACTATGCCAGGGCTCCTTAATTCAGTTAGAGAAGTTCCCACTGTCAAATCTGACTTACATAAAATGGCAATCACAGTAGTCTTCAAGGATGCTGGAGTTCCCTTCACAAATTTGTTCCTCACCGTTGTGGTAAAAGGTGTGTCTTCTGGGCACTCCATGTATGGGTCTGTGGGTACAACCTGATAAATCCAATCTAAAATGCTGTTATAGATTGAATTGTGTCCCCCCAAAATATCTATCAACTTAGCTAGGCCATGATTCCCAGTATTGTGTGGTTGTCTACCATTCTGTGATCTGATATGATTATCCTATGTGTTGTAAATCCTAACCTTTATGTCAATGAGGCAGGATTAGAGACAGTTATGTTAATGAGGCAGGACTCAATCTACAGGATTAGGCTGTATCTTGAGTCCTTCTCTTTTGAGTTATAAAAGAGAGAAGTGAGTAGAAAGCAGTGGGACCTCATTACCACCAAGCAAGAAGAGCAGGAGTGGAGCGTGTCCTTTGAACCCGGGGTCCCTGTACTGAGAAGCTCCTAGACCAGGAGAAGATTGATGACAAGGACCTTCCCCCACAGCTGGAAAAAGAGAGAAAGCTTCCCCTGGAGCTGGTGTCCTGAATTCAGACTTCTAGCCTCCTAGACTCTGAGAGAATAAATGTCTGTTTATTAAAGCCATCCACTTGTAGCATTTTTGTTATAGTAGCACTAGATAACTAAGACATATGCCAATTTCCCTAAGTCATTGGATTCCTACTTCTACAGCTTACCAAGGCAGGTGTCATGGATTGAATTATGTCCCCCCAAAAATGTGTTTATCAATTTGGCTGGGTCATGATTCCAGTATTGTATGATTGTCTGCCATGTTATCATCTGATGTGATTTCCCTGCGTGTTGTAAATTCAGTCACTATGATGTAATAAAATGGATTAGAATGGATTAGCAGCGGTTGTACTGATGAGGTCTACAAGATTAGATAGCGTCTTAAGCCAATCTCTTTTGAGATATAAAACAGAGACGTGAGCAGAGACACATGGGAACCTCATACCACCAAAGAAAGCAGTGCCAGGAGCAGAGCGCGTCCTTTGGACCTGAGGTTCCTGCGCAGAGAAGCTCCCAGACCAAGGGAAGATTGATGACATGGACCTTCCTCCACAATCGACAGAGAAAGCATTCCCCTGGAGCTGATGCCCTGAATTTGGACTTGTAGCCTACTGGACTGTGAGAGTATAAACTTCTCTTTGTTAAAGCCATCAACTTGTGGTATTTCTGTGATAGCAGCACTAGATGACTAAGACAGCAGTTCTGGAACTTCAGCTAGATTTAGTGTGGGCCACCACATAATCCATGCTTCAGCAAATCAACCAAATAAACTATTAGATCCTTTCCTCACCTCTTGAGCTGAAACATTGAATGAAGAATCTGTGCTTAGTGGGCCCGTATCAATAAACTCAGGCTGATCCATATTTATGTTCCTTGCACCATTATCCCACACCCTTAATAACCATTCCCACACATATTCCTCAGGTTTCTGTTTGTATATATAAGAAAACTCAGCAGTTCTTTTGGAGTGTAGCATACCTCCTCCTGGGTCACACTTTGTACTTCACCTTTTGGGGCTTGTTGGGACTTAAGTCTATTTATAGGTCTAGAAGCAAAAATGGGGGGTGAGGATGTGTTCTAAGAACATTCTGCAAAGTCTCGTATGGTGTACGCCTCAGGCGATGCCCCAGGCAATGACTCAGACATCTCCTCAGTGGATGACTCAGACACAGGCTCTTCAGACACAGCTGGGTTATCTCATCAGATAGAGATGGACAGGCTAATGGATTTACTGGGGAGGTTGGCTTAGCAGACAAAGATGGAGTAATCTCTTCAGATGGGAGTGAGAGGGTGGGTTCTGTCAGTAAGAGTGATTTAACGGAATTTAGGGGCTCAGTATCTTCAGCTTCCTGATTATCTGCCCATATGTTCCCATCCCAAGTTTCAGGATCCCATTTCTTCCCAATCAATGTCTTTACTTTAACTTCAGACACCATTTGAGGTTGGGAATTCAGTTGGCCTTGTAATTCAGCCGCTCTTACGATAAAACTCTGGGTTTGGTTTTTGGCAATATCAGCTCTGTTACTACAAGAAATAAGGGTTTCTTTCAAGGTACAAGTGGTCCAAAGGACACACTCTGCTCCTGGTGCTGCTTTCCGGGGGGTATGAGGTCCCTATGTCTCTCTTCTCACTTCTCTCTTTTATATCTCAAAACAGATTGACTTAAAACACAACCTAATCTTATAGTTTGAGTCCTGCCTCATTAATATCATTTACGATATACAGGCAAATCACATCAGATGACAAAATGGTGGACAACCACACAATACTGGGAATCATGGCCTAGCCAAGTTGACACACATTTTGGGGGGACACAATTCAATCCATAACATTCTACCATTTGGCCCCCAAAATTCATGCCCTTGCCACATGTAAAACACATTCACCCCATCATATCATAGCAAAAGTCTTAAATCAACTCCAAGTCCACAATCCAAAAATTCCTCTTCATCTGTGGAATCTAGAATACAAGTTACCTACTTCCAAAGTACAATGGTGGAACAGGCACAAGGTAGACATTTCCATTACAGATGAGAGAAATTCCAGGGGAAGAAGGTATAACAGGCACCAAGCAAGTCAGCAGAACACATTACATTAGCCCTCAAGGCTTGAAAATAATGTTCTCTGAGATCATTTTGACAGTGGCCTGCCCTCCAGACTCTGAATGTTGGCCACACTCTCTGGATTCTGTGTAGAGGCCCTTTGGCCCTGGGCTTCAGCTCTGCCTTCAGGACTACTGGAATGGAAACTCTGCTCCCTCGGCTTTGGGCAGCCCAATTCTCCTAGTCCATCTGCATGGCTACTCCACCCTTTGAGACCCCAGAGGTCATGGCCCTACCTTTGAGACTGATGCAGCTCTGCTTCCTGTGCTCTTTGTCTCTTCAGCTTCTGCTTCCCGGTTCCTTGGCCTCTTGGCCCCTTGGGCCTCTCTGCCCATACCTACCCTGCTGGGGCAAGTGTTCCAAAGCTCTGTAGCTCCACTGCTAAGTGCCTGGAGGCACCCCACTCCACCAGGAAACTTTGGCCAGAAGGCACTCAGCCCTCTTGCTCCTTGGGTCAGCTCCAGCGCTGTCTCACACTGGTCTCCTGGTTCTGCTACTGCCGTTTCTCTCCTGCACCATCTCCAGTGTAACAACTCTCCTCACTTCCTTCTGAGTCCTCACCAGAATTGTCTTAGATGTTCATAATTCCACCAACAGTCTCTTCAAGGCAATCTAGGCTTTTACTACTGTTAGGCACTTCAAAACTCTTCACAGTCTGAAAACCACTTTCACATTTTAGGTAGCTGTTAGAGCTACACCCCACTCTCAGCACCAAATCGTAGTTATATCGTGCTGCTATAACAGAAATACCACAGGTGGATGGCTTCAACAAACAGAAGTTTATTTTCTCACAGTGTAGTAGGCTAAAAGTCCAAATTCAGGTGTCACCTCCAGGGAAGGCTTTCTCTCTCTGTTGACTCTGGAGGAAGGTCCTTATCATCAATCTTCCCCTGGACTAGAAGCTTCTCAGCGCAGGGACCCGAGGTCTGAAGGACACACTCTGCCCCTGGCACTACTTTCTTGGTGGTGTGCGGTCCCCATATCTCTCTGCTCACTTCTCTCTTTTATATCTCAAAAGAGATTGACTTAAGACACAACCTAATCTTGTAGATTGAGTCCTGCCTCATTAACATAACTACCTCTAATTCTGCCTCATTAACATTACAGAGTTAGGACTTACAACATATAGGCAAATTACATCAGATGACAAAATGGTGGACAATCACGCAATACTGGGAATCATGGCCTAACCAAGTTGACCCACATTTTGGGGGGACAGAATTCAATCCATAACACATGGATCACCCAAAACCTTGCCTCTCACCAAAATCTGACCTATTAGTGGTGATATTTTGGGCATTTGTATTGCCACCTCACTCCATGGATTAGCAGCGCCCTCTTTTTTACTGAAAGCAAAGTCATCACATCTTTAAGATTAACCAGACTTGAGAACAAATTTAGAAAATTCATTCTTACAATTTTGTTCCTCTAGAACCACTCTCAGTACCAAATGTCTTAGGCTGGGTTCTCTAGAGAAGCAACATCAGTGAATTATATATATATAAAGAGAGAGAGATTGATTTATATCAAGGGAATGTCTCATGTCATTGTAGAGGCTAGAAAGTTCCAAGTTCATGGGTCAGGCTGGAAGCTTCTCCTGACTCATGTAGCTGCAGGGGCTGTCAAACTCAAGATTGGCAGGTCAGACAGCAGGCATCTAGCTCAAAGGTTATGGAGGCTGATGAATCCCAAGGCCAGCAGGTAGTCTGCTAGCTCAAGTCCCAAGAACCAGAGGTTAGATCGGGAGCCAGCTGCAGGATCCAGAGTGAGCAAAAGCCAGCAAGCTTTGCCAGAAAGTCCACATATATTGGATGCAGGCCACACTGCCAAGGAGACTCCCTTTTAGTCGATGGCTGCTCATAGCAGAGCTCCTCATGCAGGTGATTACATTATATCAGATCTCATTATGGAAGCGATTACATCATTACATAGCTGCCAGACTACATCATAACTGCCAAACCACTAAGAATCATGGCCCAGCCAAGTTGACACACAAGTGTAGCAATCACAATCATTTTTTGTTTTGGTTTGGGTTTTTGTTTTTTGTTTTTTTGTTTTTTAGCTATTCTAATAGGATTTGGTAGTATCGCATTGTGATTATCAATTCTATCTTGACTTACAGAACTATAAAAAAATCAGTTACTATCGAGTCAATTCCAACTCATCGTAACCCTGTGTGTGTCAGAGTAGAACTGCTCCATAGGGTTTTCAAGGCTGTGATTTATCAGAAACAGATTGCCAGGACTTTCTTCTGAGGCACTTCTGGGTAGATTTGAACCACCAACATTACAGTTAGTATCCTAGTGCTTAACTATTTGCACAACCCAGGGGTTTACAGAACTATAAGAACAGATTTGGAAAAGCCTTCAAAACTCTTTGAATCCAAAACCCAAAAAACCTCTTTGAGACCAACCTCCAAAATGCAGAAATCCTTGTTACCAGTCCTTACCCTAGATGACCACACATCTAGATTTGAATTCCTCCAAAGGCTGAGAGCTCACCACTTACCATGGAAGGTCTTGACATTACTGAAAAGTTCCAGGGTCACAAAGTTCTTGTGCTGAGCCAAATCTGCCTTCTTAGGATCTCCATGCTGTTCAGGCCTCTGGACCAGCCCACAGATACAAAAAAGACCTTTGGAAAGGTGAGGCCATCTCCCACCTTCCCACTCCATTCCGCACTCCCTCCCTGCTTGGACAAAACCACCCTCCATCTCCAGCTTTCCTCAGGCAGTGAAGTTCCTCCTTAGCTCCCATCCCCACCCTGTAATGTCAGAGCCTTCCATAGGAGGTGGTGAGCATGTAGGAGGCACTCATCAAACATGGTGATCACAGAAGCAGAGATCTCGGGGGCCAGCTAGAGAATCCGCCTATTTTTTAAAAAAACAAACCAGTTACCATTAAGTCGACTCCAGCTCTTGGAGATCCCACATGTGGCAGAACGGAACTGTGCTCCATGGGGTTTTCAATGACAGTGACCTTTTGAAAGTAGATCACCAGGCCTTTCTTCTGAGGTGCCTCTGGGTGAACTTGAACCTCCAACCTTTCAGTTAGTAGCTGAGCGCTTAACCATTTGGGCTACCCAGGGTCTCCATCCACCCATTTTACAGATGAAGAAATGGAAGCCCAGAGAGGGGAAGGGTTTGTGCCACGTCTGTCCCCTCCCCTTTCCCCATTTTAACCAATTATGTTACATGTTGAGTTCAACTTAATCCAACTCAACAAACATTTATTGAGTGACTAGAATACGCAGCACAACGACTTTCTGTTCTCTGCTTGTAAAGGGAAAAAGGTACAAGCAATAATTGACCTAGGTTTAGACTGTCAGTCTGTTATTTGGCTCAACATGGGGAAATGAGAAGGCTTCTTTGCCAGGGGAAATAATTTTTTAAAATATTGATACAAAGGCTTGAAGAAATTGTACATGGATTAAGGTTTCATTTATTAAAGAACTAAGTAAATAGTGCAAGATGCGAGGCAGCAGTTTTCAATATTTCTAACTACAGCAGAAAGCCTCACTCTAGAAACAGAAAGATTGTAATATTTGAGCCTGTTCTGCAGAAAGCAAAATGACATGCTATATGCTGAATGAAATAAGTCAATCACAAAAGGACAAATATTGTATGAAATGAGATCACTATTATAAAAAATCGAGAAAGATTTACACAGAGAAAGAAACATTATTTGATGGTAACTGTCATTGATTGAATTGTGTCCCCAAAAATATCTGTCAATTTGGTTGGGTCATAATTCCCAGTATTGTATGATTGTGTACCATTTTGTAATCTGATGTGATTTCCTTATGTGTTGTGAACTCTATCACTATGATGTAATAAGATGGATTAGTGGCAGTTACACTGATGAGGTCTAGAAGATTATATAGTGTCTTAAGCCAATCTCTTTGGAGATATAAAAGACAGAAGCGAGCAGAGACACAGGGGGACCTCATACCACCAAGAAAGCAGTGCCGGGAGCAGAGCATTTCCTTTGGACTTGAGGTTCCTGCGCAGAAAAGCTCCCAGACCAAGGGAAGATTGATGACACGGACCTTCCTCCAGAGCTGACAGAGAAGACAAAGCGTTCCCTTGGAGCTGACACCCTAAATTTGGACTTGTAGCCTACTGGACTGTGAGAGAGTAAACTTCTCTTTGTTAAAGCCATCCACTTGTGGTATTTCTGTTAGAGCAGTAGTAGATGACTAAGGCAGTTACCAAGAGTGGAAGGGGAAAGGAGGAAAAATTACTAACTAGATAGTAGACACGTATCAACTTTGGCGAAGGGAAGTCTTGCGCCGCCATCTCTCACTATCTTCCGTGTTACAGCTCCTTTCTCTCTGTGTCTCCCTTTAAGCCTATTGGAATGGCAAAACCGACCAATCCCCTCATTAGGGTTCCATACACCTTATTTGCATGGTCCCACCCCCACAAAGGTGCCATGTACCTTATTTACGTTATTAGCAACTTATCCAATCCCCTTAGTGGGCCACAAGCACTTCATTTGCATAGTCTCACCTAGTCATTTGGTGGGAGTTACAAAACTATGGCAAGAAAGGCCATATAAAAGTGATCCATCGCACTGTACATGTTACACTCTCATGGTTCAATTGGATCTAAAACAGCAGATTTTCTATGGGTTTATTGTGTGACATTAAATAAAAGTATTCCAGTTAAAATAAATTCCAAAATTCAGGCCACACGGCCCTCACTGACCCAGGCTGAACTGAGACTACACAGACCAGGTGTCTTTGTGGAGCAAATGGTGAACACGTTCAGCTAACTGAAAGGCTGGCAGATCAAGTCCACCAGAAGCACCTCAGAAGAAAGGTCTGGTGATCTACTTCTGAAAAGTCAGCAATTGGAAACTCTGTGGAGCACAGTTCTACTCTGACACACTTGGGGTCACCATGAGTCAAATTGACTTGGCAGCAACTGATTTAGTTTCCTGGGGCTGCCATAAAAAAATGTCACAAAGGGGCTTTAAAAAGCAGAAATGTATTGTCTCACAGTTCCAGAGGTTAAAGTCCAAATCAAGCTCTCAGCCATGTTGATTCCTTCTGTAGGACTCTCTCCTAGTTTCTAGTAGCTGCCAGCCATCCTTAGCGTTCCTTTGCTGCTTATAGATGCATCTGCCTCCATTGTCACATGGTGTCTTCCCCTCGTGTGTGACTCTATCTCCATAGCTGTTCCCTCTTTTTATAAGATTGAGTCCCTAGGTGGTGCAAATGGTTATCACACTCAACTGCTAACTGAAAGGTTAGAGGTATGAGTCTACCCAGAGGCGCCTCAAAAGAAAGACCTGGTGATCTACTTCCAAAAAATCAGCCGTTGAAACCCCCGTAGAATGTGGTATATATATACATAATGAAATACTACTCAGCCATAAAGATAAATGAAGTCCTGTTGCATGCCACAACATGGATAAACCTTGAAAATATCATGTTGAGTAAATAAGTCAGTCACAAAAGGACAAATACTATATGATCTCACTTATATGAAATAAGAAAATATACAGAAACCAAAGATTATTAGTGGTTACCAAGGGTAGGAGGGAGAGGCTGAGGGGGAGTTTTTGCTTGGGGTGCACTGAGTTTATGCTAATAGTGATGGAATGATTTGGAAAAAGACAGCAAGAATGGATACACAACTTGAAGAATGCAATCAAGGTCACTGAAGTGTACTTGTAGTAAAAATTGTTGAGTTGGTTCTACTCTGACACATATGGGTTGCCGTGAGTTGAGCTGACTCTATGGAAATTCATTTGGTGTTTTTTTTTTTATAAGACACCACTCGAAAGAGATTAGGTTTAGGACCCACCCTACTCCAGTATGACCTTGTTCGACTTAACTGATAACAAAAGAAAAACCCAGGAAAGGTCATGTTCACAAGTACAGGGGTTAGGACTTCAACATAATCTTTTAGGGGGACACAATTTAACCCATAACACCAGGGAAACACTGTTGAGCTCTATGGGAAAGAGATGCCTTTACCTCCTGACTGTGCTGCAGGCAACTCATAAATGATCTTTAAATGCTCCCTGGGAGGATGATTTATTCCCTTTCCGAACGAAACTCTCCCCAGATCCTTATAAACTGGATTCAGTTTTAATGGTATTCATTAATTTCCCTTGGGAAAAATTTGAATTTCGAATAGACATACCCTGGGTTTTGTTTTGTAATAAAATATATGTAATTTTAAATTAGTTGTTTTTAATCTTTTTCTCCAAAAACCTCAGTGACAAGTATCTTTCTTATATCCTGCCCCCCGCCCCTGCACCCACCAAACTTGGATCATCATCATAGTGTGGAAAAACTAAATTGTTCACTATTTTTTTCTAGATAACTTGGCAATGCTAAAGGTAATTTCTGTCTTATGGAACACCTTAATTAGAATTATTCATATTTCTGTGCTGTGACGTGGGGTCACCATGAGTTGGAATCGACTTGGAGGCAAATGGTGTTTTTGTTGTTGTATTTATTAGAGGGTCTTTCAACCATTGTGGGAGGGACGCTGTGCCACACAACCTGTTTTACAGACATACAAGGAGGCCACAAGGTTAAGTTCACAGCCAGTTGGAGGAAAAAAAACAAAGGCAATGATGAGGCTGTGTTATGCGGGTGAATTCCGCCCTCACCCGCAAACACATGTTGAAGTCCTAACCCTGGTACCTGTAAACACGGCCTTGTGTGGAAACAGGGTCTTTGAAGACGTTATCCATTAACATGAGGTCACACTGAAGTAGGGTGGGTCCTGATCCCATCTGAGTGGTGTCCTTACAAAAAGAGAAGACACAAGGAGACAGAGGAAGGACAGATACGGTATAAGGCTGGATCATTTAGTATTATAGCCTAAAATTCTCAGCAGGCAGGAATAGCTAGCTACAGAGGAGACAAAGCCAGCCTGAGCAGTTGTGAGCAAACTTAACTGCTTGCCTATCGATCTTTCTGTGGATCTTTCTCCACCTTGGCAACTCTGCAGGCAAGAACTGATAGACTTGGTGGGAGGTGGACTCCATTTTTTACAACCAGTCTGTCTTAGTTTCCTAGGGCTATAATAACAAAGAACCATGGACTGGGTGGTTTAAAGCAACAGAAATTTATTGTGTCTCAGTTCTGGAGGCCAGAAGTCCAAAATCAAGGTGTCGTCAGGATTGTGCTCTCTCTGAAAGCTCTGAGGGAGAATTCTTCCTTATTTCTTCCAGTTTCTAGTGCTTTCTGGCGATTCTTGGTGTTCCTTAGCTTGTAGATGCATCTTCACGTGGCCATCCTGACAAACAGTTGGAGGTTCAAGTCCACCCAGAGGTGCCTTGGAAAAAAGGCCTGGTGATCTATTTCTGAGAAATCTGTCACTGAAAACCCTGTGGAACATAGCTCTACTCTGACTCACGTGGGGTCACCGTGAGTTGGAATTGACGGCAACGAGGTAATATCTCAGGCCTACATCAATATAATCTCCAACTGTCTCTTAACCTGCTCTTTCTTAGAACCTGGCTGAGAGAAGTGAGAATGATTCTCATTTATATGAATAAAGTCATTTCTACTTACTACCATATCACAACAAAATTTAGAGGAAAATGCTGGGAAGGTCTGACTTAAACAAAGGCCATGCACACACAAGACCGTTACTGGGGCAGACTCTGGGGTTCCCTTAGAGATCCTGGAGGTCACCGTCTCAGCAGCTTGGAGAGAGGCCCCTGTGAGTCCTAGCAAGTTCAGACCATGCAGATCAAGAGCAACAAACAACACCTTGAGTGTGAGGCCCTCCGAGTTGCAAGGCTTGATTTGCACTCAAGCTGCTCCTCATCTGGCACAGAGCAGCAGGATTGCATTCATCTAAGGATGGGGAGAACAGTTGGCTAATAATAAATTCAACAGCTAAGTGTATGATGTTCTAGCATGAATCCCTAGTCTGTTTTAGTCTGGTAGCTCTGCTGAAACCCTGTACACGGGCTACCTCACTTAATCCTGTGTGGAAGGGAAAATTGTTATCTCCATTTTTAGGGACAATTTTACTTCTTTCTGATCTGGATACCTCTTGGTTCTTTTCTTACCTTATTGCTCTGGCTAGGACTTCCAATACAATATCCAATAGAAGTGGTGAGAGTGAGCACACTTGTCTTGTGTGCAGTTTCAAGGGGGAAAATTCTAAATCTTCTTCCATTAAGTATAATGTTGGCTGTTGGTTTTTCATCTATGCCCTGAATCATATTGAGGAGCTTCCCTTCTAATCTTCTTGAGGGTTTTCATCAAGAAAGGATGTGTTATCTCCATTCTTAAACTGAGAAACAGGTTTTGAGGGCAAGTTGCCCAAAGTCACAGAATTAGTAAGAGCCAAAGAGGTTGGTTCTGAAACCCAGAGTCTTAACCGCCCTAAGAATGTCATACCCAGGAGGTCTTCATGATCCAAAGATTCAGTTATTTGAGTCCCAGTGGTTATGGAACATAGAAATCCTCCTAATACAGAATTTTCACTGATGAGCTGAGCGCTTACGTACTTAGTCTCCACTCAAACATCTCTCCCGGTGTAGCTCCGGAATTTTTCCCCACCCAAGTTGAAAGGACTGGAAATGGTGTTGTGACGGGGTGGGAGTACAATGCAAATTAGTCGCAAAGATGCCAGATTTCAGGAAGCCAGTGACTGTGTTGTTGGAGAATGATGAGACGGAGCCCAGAGCCATTGGTGATTACGGGACACTTGGCAACTGACACTGAGGAAACTGACAAGGCTAATGATAGGACGCACGTCAACAAGAAGTGAGCTGAATATAAACAGATTAAGAGAGGATCTGGAGAAAACTGATGGTGCCCTGGTACACTTTAGCAAAACCAATCCTCTTTATAGGATGGAGCTGGGAAAATCACACACAATGTGAAGAAGGGCATATTAAGCCATCACACAATTTGTTGAAAAATTATGATCCCTCCCAAATCAACGCTTAATTTATTCTTTGTTGGCTCTACAAATTAACACAACTGGATTCATACCCTAAAATTAATTGAATGTTAGACAAATTCAAGATAGCCCCCCTTTTTTTTTTTAATTTTTCATGATAAATTCTCAAGCAAACTCTTTTCCTCCATAATTTACTCTATTACTATTTGGTTCCCATCTTAATTGAATTCACTGAAGGAGTCTTTCCTTCTAGTCCAATTACTCTCTTGCACTGGAGAACAGTCTAACAGCAGAAAAAGTTCCTCATCCATTCTTTTAAGTATTTACATTCTGCCCACACATCAGTTTAGGCCACGAGGAAGCCACCTCTCTGAATCACCACCACCTGAGTCTAGGACAGCCTTTCTATCTTTTCATTTCTCTCAAATTCAGTCCTCGTTGAAGATCTAGACAAAAACAGCCAAATGACAAGCCTTCGTGTATTTGCTTAACAGTGCCATCAAAACATCATCCGCCTGTTCTTCAATATCCCTTTTCATAAAAGTGTTAAGTTTATTTTAGAATTGTAAATTTGTTTTGTTTTTGTCAGATGTCTCAATTTACCTGTTGAGAAAATGCACAAGTAGGTGAATAAAAGTGAGTGGACCTCTTGAAGGCAAAGCAATATACTGGCAATTTGCTTTTGGGATGTGTGTGGGTGGATGTATGTTTAAATTTAGAACCAAGAACTTACACTTTTCTGAGAAATTGATATGCTTTCTCCTTTCTGATTATTGGAACCATGAAATCATCATCTCTCCCTTTGTGTATAGACTGTAAGGAAGCTCAAAAATAAATTTCTTCTTGATTTTCATGTCTGTCGATAATGTTTTGTATGCATGCCTTTTATTTTAGGCCACCAGAAATCATTTCTGAAAAGAGCATGCTTCATTTGACTTGACTTGCATTGGACAAGGACATTAAATCGTGAAGCAAGGTCATAAAGGCATTAGGAATGCCACAGCTCCCTAAGGAATTGTATGGAGTAGACAGACTTTGATGGGGGGGGGGGGGCAAATACAGCCATGACAGAGCTGTCAGGAAAGGGACAGAAAGGCTTCTGAACACGGTGTTCTGAAGGAGTGTTAATCCCCTAAGGGTCCCAAGGCTCAGATTCCTCTCAACATCTGCCTTACTCTGCCAATAAAACCTCCAGCTTGGAGAAACATGATAAGCAGTTGGAGGTGTGGGGGGGGTGTTGCTTTCAGGGATCCTTGGGAGGCACCAGAAATCATCCTGCTAAAGGGGTAGCACTGGTCCCTCCACTCACTCTACCTTCACCTGGCCACTCACATCAGGAGCAGTAACTAAGGGTAAGGGTTTGAAGCCCAGGGCCACACCTTATCAGAGCCTTGGGCAAGCTCTCTCTGAACTTGAACCTCCTGGCTGTAAAAAGGGGATTAATAGTACCAATATAGTGGATTCCGACTCATGGCACCCCCATGTGTCAGAGTAGAACTGTGCTCCATAGGGTTTTCAAGGGCTGATTTCTGGGGAAGTAGACCGCCAGGCCTTCCTTCTGAAGTGCCTCTGAGTGGACTCGAAAGTCCAATCATTTGGTTAACAGCCATCTGCTACTTAATGCGGTTGTTAAGATTAGATGAATTAATATACATAGCGCACTTAGAACATTGCCCGGCACGTAACAGTGCCAAATAATCATCAGTTATTATTATTATTTCCACCGCGATGGACGTAGAAGGATACCCCAAATGGGCTTTTGAGGCAGAGGACCCCGGCACGATCTGGAAAAACTAAAAGGGTCTTTGTTACTGCGGGGCAGAGGGCCCTCTGGGCTATCAGGAAGGTCGTGGAAAAGCCTTCCCAAAGGGCCTGAGCACCCGGCCGAGGGCCCCGCGATCCGACTTCCGAGGGTCTCGAGACCAGAGCGGGGCAGTGCCCCATCGGCTGGAGCCTGAGTATGCCCTTTTGAGAAACCGAAGACTCCTTCACTGACGGCCACGGGCTAAGGGGCCGAGGCCCGTGACTTGGGGCCCGCGGAGCCCTTCCCTGATGCCCCGAGACCCTGTTCCAAGGCGCCCAGCCGAGAACTTCAAAAGAGAAAGAAACCCACACCGCTGACTAGCACCGACTGCCCACGACCCGGGGACCGGAAGCCACATCCGCACTTCCGGCGGAGGCGATGGGATGGGATGGACTGGCCAGCGAATGGGCCTGGTGGCGGGGGCTGAGAGCGGGCCTGGGGCGGGGCCGGTGAGTGGGCGGGGCCGCAGCACGCAGGGGCGGGCCCGCGTCTCGCACGCTGAGCCACTTCCGGGCGCGGAGCGGGCGCGGGTGAGCGTGGGTAGAGCCGCGGGTGGAGGGGCGGGCGCTGTTAAGGGGTCTGGGGAGGTTGGGGGTGTCCCGCGGCCCCCCATCTTGTCGTGGCCCGGCGCGAGACCCCCCTTCCCGGTCTTCCAGCCCCGAGTCTGAGTCCCCAGCCCCGTTTCTCGCCGCCCCTGGACCCCCATCCCTGTATCACTTATTTCTGGATCCCCGCCCTGGATCCCTATCCCTGCGCCTCGTTCTTCACACCAGTCTCCCCCTGCCCTGCATCTTTTTGTCTTTCTCTCTCTGTGCCTAGCTCTTGGGTCTTTCCGCCTGCCCCTTCATTCCTCTGCTTATCGCCCTTGAATATGGGTGTCGATAATTCCATTTGGGACCAATGATGTCCCCAGAAGCAGATAAAGTGAGAATTCAGTCTGCAGACTAGCAGAAAAGCGGGGGTTCTGGCCCCGGCTGTTTAGCACCTGGGGTGCTTTGCTTGCAAGCACGTAGCAAGGATACGAGGGAAAGCCCCCCTCCCGTTAGATTTAAATGAGTGCCATTGGGATCAGCGGGAAGTCATAAAAGTAATTACATACCAGCGGGAGGGTGGAAGTGGGCGGGAAACCCTGTGCTCTTGGAGGAAGTGAGATTCATCACCTGCCTCTAAACATGCAAGAGCTTTTTGAGATTTTCTTTGTGTGACCTGTGTACATATACTTACCGATCAACTGATCCAGAAAGTTCCATTCCAGTATTCAAAAAAAAACAACAGTTACTGTCAGGTCACCTCTGACTCCTGGCTACCCCAAGGGTATCAGAGTAGAACTGTGCTCCCTAGCGTTCTCGACAGTATTCCAAAAAAAATACAAGGTACTGGCAGGTCACCTCTGACTCTGGGCTACCCCATGTGTATCAGAGTACAACTATGCTCCCTAGCGTTCTCAACGGCTGATCTTTTGGAAATAGATCGCCAGCTTTTCTTCCAGGGCACCTGTGGATGGACTCGAACCCCCAACATTTTGGTTAGCAGCCAAGTGGGCTAATTGTTTTGCACCACCCAGGGAACTTAATATACTTATAAGATCATATACACGTACAAACATACATACGTGTTGTTGTTAAAACAGAAAATCCAAATCAGTTACCATCAAGTCGGTTCCAACTCATGGCAGCCCCGTGTGTGTCTGTAGTTTTCAATGGCTACTTTTTCAGAAATAGTTCGCCAGGCTTTTCTTCAGAGGTACCTCTGGGTGGACTCACAGAGATGTCCCATCCAGATGGTGAGAGATTTGGCCTCGGTTAGATTCAGCTGAGCAGTCAAGCATGTTAACTGTATTCCCCACCCAGGGACTCCAGGTACAGTGTATATGGGCAGGCAGCCACTTGTGTTTCTGTTTTAATGCCAAGTGATACATATTTAGGATTCTGATTCCCAAGGTATCTCGGGCCCTGTTTGGCTGACTTACTCCTTTTTGTTGTTATTCTTTTTAGCACCAACTAAAGCTGCCGTAGAAGACGCCCAGCCATGGAAGACAAACCATTGGTGGTCTCAAAACAGAGGAGAGAAGTGTTGTGTGGCATCCCCACCCAGGTGGTATGCACGGCCTTCAGCAGCCACATCCTGGTGGTGGTGACCCAGTTTGGGAAGATGGGGACCCTGGTCTCCCTGGAGCCCAGCGAAATGGCCAGTGACATCAGCAGGCCCATGCTTACCACCAAAGTCCTTCTTGGGCAGGATGAGGTAAAACCTGTTGCTGTCCAGTCGATTCCGACGCATAGCAACCCTATAGGACAGAGTAGAGCTGCCCCATAGAGTTTCCAAGGAGCACCTGGTAGATTCAAACAGGTGACCTTTTAGTTAGCAGCCGTAGCACTTAACGACTATGCCACCAGGTTTCCGGATGAGGTAAAGGGGCTGGGAAAGGCCCAGGGTGGAGGGGGATCCTTTTCTGTGGCTTTCATTTCTCAATAAGATCTTGGAGCACGTGGAAGGCTAACTCACCCTACAGTGGCCATGAGTGGGCACTTCCCGGGGCCTTCCTGGGTCTGGGGGCGTCCCACCTGTCCTTGGTGAATGATGGTGCCAGCCCATTAGAATCTTACCCAGCAGGCAGGTACAAGTATTGATTCTAGAATATGTGCCTCCTGCTGGTTTGACCTTGTCATGATACACACCATTAGTGAGTGGCTGTTCATGCTCCATTCTGGAAAGATCGTCTGTGAGATATAACAAAGATTCCCTCTCCCGACTTGTTCTTCTGAATCTTGGGAGATTAGAAACAGCCAGAAGAGGCAGGGGACTCAGAAGACAGCACCAAGGAAATGAGCTTAATGATGCCTCCTTAGCAGTTTGTTTATGACTGTTGTGTTCTGAGTGTTTCGTTGAACTCTGAATCACAGTGGCATCAGATTTATCTCTTGGTGATTTAATGGAGGTGTGGGAAGCCTGTCTGGGCTCCTGAAGGATACTTACTGAAGGCATTAGGAAAAAAAGCTGGCTCCTTGCTGCTAAAGTGGTTTCCTGCTTTTCCCTCCAGCCTCTCATCCACGTCTTTGCAAAGAACCTGGTGACGTTCGTGTCTCAAGAAGCTGGGAACAGAGCAGTCCTCCTGGCCGTAGCTGTGAAGGACAGGAGCATGGAAGGCGTGAAGGCCTTGCGGGAGGTGATTCGGACGTGCCAGGTGTGGTGAAGGGGCCCACAGGGCCCGGCCAGGTGGCCCCCCTGCTGCTCACCAAGACCAAGGGGAGACGCAGCCCCCCTCACAATGGTTTGAAGACATCTCCAGCCATAACCAGAAACACTTGAAGCCAGAAACAATACTCAGGTCTCAGGCAAGCTCCACTTTGTTTGGTTACTAATATCACCCTTGGGTGGCGAAGGGAGTGGAACGTGTCTTGTGAATGGTTCTCACCGGGGTCCGAGTTGTTGTACATATTTGAGAATCGAAAGGGTGACTTATCAGGTGTGATTCACAGCCTTCCATGTACTACAGTGTCAGTCGTGGAAAGAAATTTTCTTTTTATCAAAAATAAATACGTATTTCAAAATACTTCACCATCTTTCTTAACAATACTGAGATAGCTCAGCCACACAGCGTAAGTTCAGTTTCGTGTACCTCAGGTGGGCAGAAAGCCTGTTTGGCCAAGAGCGAGGATTCACACGGGCAAGATGAGTCCCAGGAGCCAGTTTTATGCACGCACAGTGGTGTCTTGCTCCTCTTCCTGCAATTCTTCTAGGATGCTTGGGAAGCTGGCAGCACTTAACTCTCACTCGACAGACATTTCTAATGGTGTGCCAGTTACGGTGCTGGGGCTGGGATGCAGACCCCAGCCTCAGAGCCACATTCTTGCCAGATGGGAAAAGATACACATCACCGCACTGGCCTGGGGCCAGCCATGGGGAGAGGCACGGGGGGTGTCTTAGTCTCTTACTGCTGCCATAACAAAAAATATCACACGTGGGTGGCTTTAAAAAAACAGGAATTTATTGCCTCACTGTTCAGGAGGCTGGGAGTCTGAATTCAGGATGTGGCTCCAGGGGGAGGTCCTGCTTTGTCTATTTCAATTTCCAGTAGCTGCCGGTAATCCTTGGTGTTCCTGGGCTTGTAGATTCATCTGCTGTGTGTGTCTGTCTTCGTTTGGGGTATTCTCCCTGTGTGTCCCTGTGTTTATTCTTTTCTTTTTAGAACTCAGAAGTGATTAGGCTTAGGACCCACCTGTTCACCAAAAAGTCGGAGGTTCAGTTCCACCAGAGGCACTTTGGAAGAAAGCCCTGGCAATCTACTTCTGAAAAATCAGCCACTGAAAACCTGTGGAGCACAGTTCTACTCTGACACACAGGAGGTCACCGTGAGTTGGAGTCCACTGCCCAGCAACTCGTTTTTTCTACTCTGGAATGGCTTGATTAATATAACGAAAGAAACTTCCTGTTGCCAAACAGGGTCATATTCACAGGTACAGGGATTAGGACTTCCACATTCTTTTTGGGGAACACTCAGTCCATAACAGGGACTACAGCACTAACTGCCCAGGGAAGGCTCTGTAGGGAGGGGATGCCGGGGCTGAGTCTGGCATGGTGGGGGAGGGGACGTCCCAGGCAGAGGAACAGTGCCAAAGAAGCCAGGGCCCTGAGGGCAGTTGCTAAGGTCAGCCTGTACGATATCTGGGAGTGGCTGGAAGTGAAGCCCATGGTGGTGGGGGAACAGTAGGGAGGCCTTCTGTGCTGTGGTGAGGTTGGGATTTGATCCTGAGTTTGATGAGGAGTCATTGAAGGGTTTTAAGTCAGGTCAGATTTGCCCTTGAGAAATGTTCCCAGTAGGCGTGTGGGGCTCGTTGGCCAGTGCTCAGGGTGAGAAGTTGTCTTAGGTCTGACTGTGGGTGCCCATGCCTCTGACAGGTGGCCACCTGGGGCCCACCTGGAGTGTCCCTTACCCCCTGCAACCACAGCAGATTTTCCACACGAGTTAGGAGTCCTAAAACCAGGGGTGACATCTTTGTACAGTGTGACTCTCTAAATGGTCTCTTTCATGAGAAAGTAGAGGCACTTTGAGTGGAGTTAGGGGACAAGTTCTTGAAGCAGAAACCAGATAGGATCTCCAAAATAGGGAGTAAGCCCTTGTCTTAGTTATTTAGTGTTGCTGTAACAGAAATACCACAAGTGGATGGCTTTAACAAACAAGTTTATTCTCTCACAGTCTAGGAGGCTAGAAGTCTGAGTTCAGAGTACCAGCTCCAGGGGAAGGTTTTCTCTCTGTTAACTCTGGGGGAAGATCCTTGTCATCAATTTTCCCCTGGTCTAAGAGCTTCTCAGCGCAGGAACCTCGGGTCCAAAGGACACGTTCCCCTACTGGTTCTTCATTCTTGGTAGCATGAGGTCCCCATGTTTCTGTGCTCGCTTCTCTCTTTTATATCTCAGAAGAGATTGACTCACGACACAACCTAATCTTGTAGATTGAGTCCTGCCTCATTAACATAACTGCCTCTAATCCTGCCTCATTTACATCATAGAGGTAGAATTCACAACACAGAGGAAAATCACATCAGATGACAAAATGGTAGACAATCACACAATACTGGGAATCATGGTCTAGCCAAGTTGGCACACTTTTCTTTTAATTGTACTTTAGATGAAGGTTTACAGGACAAACTAGCTTCTCATTAAACAGTTAGTACACCTTGTTTTATGACATTTGTTTACAACCCCACAACATGTCGACACTCTCCCTTCTCGTCTTTGGGTTCCCTGTTACCAGCTTTCCTGTCCCCTCCTGCCTTCTGGTCCTTGCCCCTGGGCTTTTGTGCCCCTGTAGTTTTGTTTTGTTTTATGGGCCTGTATAATCTTTGGCTGAAGGGTGAACCTCAGGAGTGACTTCATTACTGAGCTAAAACGGTATCTGGGGGCCATACTCTCCGGGTTTCTCTAGTCTCTGTCAAGCCAGTAAATCTGGTCTTTTTTTGTGAGTTAGAATTTTGTTCTACATTTTTCTCCAGCTCTGTCCAGGACCCTTTATTGTGATCCCTGTCGAAGCAATCAGTGGTGGTAGCCAGGTACCATATTGTTGTACTAGACATGTTCTGTTGGAGGCCATGGTAGTAGTGGTCTGTTAGTCCTTTGGACTAATCTTTTCCTTGTATCTTGTTTTTTTCTTTGTCCCTTGCTCCTGAAGGGGTGAGACCAGTGGAGTATCTTAGATGGCTGCTCACAGGCTTTTAAGACCCCAGATGCTACTCATCAAAGTAAATTCTAGAACATTTTCTTTATAAACTATGTTATGCCAATTGAGCTAGATGTTCCCTGAGACCATGGTCCCCACAGCCCTCAGTCCAGCAATTCGTTCCCTCAGGGTTGACACATTTTTGTTGGGCACAATTCAGTCCATAATAGCCCTCTTCCAGGGAACTGAGATGCATTTATTTCTTTAGATGCAGGTAAAGGAGCCCCTTAAAGGCCACCCAAAGCTTGAGCCAGAGCCTGGGTGACCACTGGAAGGCTTAAGCCAAGGTGCAAGATGCAGCATGCGGAGGTTAATGTTTAGAGCGGGCACACAGGCAAAGACCTCTTTGTTCAGTATCAATCACTATCTACCTTGTCATCTAAAAGGTGGATGCTTGTTGTGGGTTGAGTGGTCTCCTCCAGAAAGATATGTGAAAGTCCTAACCCCTGTACTGTGAATGGGACCTTGTCTGGGAATAGAGTTTCCCTTTTGTTATATTAATGAGTCATGCTGAACAGGGTGGGTCCTAAACCTAATCCCTTGAATGGTGTCTTATAAAAAAGGAAAACAGCCTTGGAGAGTCACACACACGGGAAGATGCCACATGAGGATCCATCTACAAGTCGAGGAGTACCTGGAGCTGCCAGAAGCTGGAAGAGACAAGGAGGGACCCTTCCCTAGAGTCGACACCCTGAATTCAGACTCCCAGCCTCTATAACTGTGAGACAGTAAATTCCTGTTCTTTAAAGCCACCCACTTTGTGCTGTTTTTGTTATAGCAGCCCTAAGCCACTTAAGACAATGTTTTTTTTCGCTTGTTTTTTTCCCCATGAAGCCATGACTTCCCTCATTTAACAAGCGGGGAAATTGAGGCAAGGGTTGCATTAGAATCTGAGTCCGAATCCCAATTGGCATCTTTTTTTTTTGTTTCCTGTGGTCCCTGTACCTAACAATGGCAAGAGCTCCTGTTGCCAAAACTCCAGGTTCTGCTTGGTGTAACTCCATCAGGGCCAAAAAGGCAGAGATCGAGTTGGGAGAATGAAAGGCAGCTTTATTGGTTGGCCAAGCAAGGAGACAGACGGGGCTGCGTGCCATCCAAGAGTGCCTCCCAGGCAGCTTGTTGAGGCTGGTTTATATAGGCAGGATCAGTTTCAGAATACAAAAAGGCACGCACGCAGGCACAGAGCATTTTACAATGAGTAAGCATTTTCTAAGGCCCAGGTTCAATTCCCTGCGCAGGAGGAACTTAGTCATTTTTGTTTATTGGCATGTCAGCTCTCCACCCAGGGGCGGAGAATTTACCATGCAGGAAGCAGTTAATGAGCTAAAGGTCACCTGGAACGCCAGGATGGAGGGCAGGACCTGTTTCAGCCGATTCTGGTTAGCCGATGTCTGTTTCTCTTTAAGGAGATTCTGAGGAGGAGAAGAAAGAACTCTAGGCAATGGGCTGGGTGAGGGGCGGTCTTGCGACTAAGAAAAATGGCTCTGTGGCTCTAGCCCTGTCTCACTCCTACCACAGAGGGCTGGCTGTGACCAGGCCCTGCGTGCAGCCCCTCATCCTCAAGCGCTCCTTACCTGCGCTCCCAGTTGAGGAAACCGAAGCGCAGGACGGTTGCACAGCTGGATTCGAACCCAGCCATTGGCCGCGTGTTGATTCTCACTCACGGGCCCTGGTTTCTTGAAGCTGCGCCTCGGCTTGAAGGAACTGACGATCCTCACCCTCAATGCCCATCGTGGACTGAGTGTGTCCCCAGAAAAGATACGTTGGAATCTTGACTGCTGTACAGCTGTACACGTGGATGTGATCCCGTTTCGGAATAGGGTTTTGCTTGTTATGTTAATGAGGTCCTGTCGGTGTAGGGTGTGTCCTAACCCTAATCATTGCTGAGTTGTGAGGAGCAGCACAGCCACAGAGAGGGAAACACAAATGGTGGGAAAACAGACACCGCCTGGAGGAACGTGGGGCTACAGAAGCTAAAATAGGACCTTCCCTCCGAGCCAACAGAGAGCCTTCACTCAGAGCCAGTGCCCTGAATTTGGACTTGTAGCCACCTGAACTGTGAGAAAGTAAACTTCTGCTCTTTAAAGCCACCAGCTTGTGGTTTTTCTGTTACAGCAGCCCTAGGAAACAAAGGCCACGCCAAAGACAGCTCTACCGCAGCTTTCCATCTGGCTCTGACCCCGTGACCTCGCTCTGACCCCGTGACCTCTGTTTCGGTGCCTCCTTAGAGCCCGGCGCAGCGGCAGTGACTGCGCCGTCTAGCTTAACCCTTAACAAGCAGGTAATGAAAACATTGAGGCTCAGAAGGGCCAGGTGAGCAGCTCAGAGTCCCTCAAGTGATGAGTGGCAGCCCGGGCTTTGGACCCGGCAAGGCCTGTGTCATCTGCCTGGCCCCACGGCCACCTGCCTAAAGACATCTATTTAAAACCAAGGCCCCAGTGCCTCTCTAAGTCACTTATTCACAGCTGCTGCCCAAAGCTGTCTGGTAGCTATTAAAAAATACAGACTGAGACAAAGCTCTTCCGTCATTTACTAGGGCCTTGTCCCTATAAATCAGGACACGGGCTGACAAGGAAGGCGCTGGGCCCTCTGCTGTCCTCGGTGCTCCACTCCAGCTGCTATAATTCAGGAGGAGAGAGGCACACTCCAATAGAGATCTGTGAAGCTGTCATTTTTGTTCAGTGGAAATCGTTCCTTCTAGAGATAGCAAGGCCACCTATGGGGCCTGCCCTGTGATCAAACTATAATCACAGCTCCCTCGATTTACGGCTGGACATAAATGGTACTCAGTGGGCTAATTCACCCTCCGCCGATGTGGTGGAGTTCAGTTTTTCAGGGCGTAGGTGATCTGTGCCCCACATTTCAGCTGCCAGCACCTGTCTGTCAGTTTGGCCTACTCTGGTGCCTTGTGTGTCTCTATAATGCTGGAAGTTACGCTACCGCGATTTCAAATACCAGCAGGGTCACCCATGGTGGGCAGTTTTTAACAGAGCTTCCAGACTAAAACGAGGAAGAAAGGCCTGGCAATCTACTTCCAGAAAGTAGCTAATGAAAACCCTATGGATCACAACAGAACATTGTCCAATACAGTGCTGAAAGGTGGTCCCCTAGATTGGAAAAACCAAACCCATTACTGTCAAGTTGATGCCTATTCATGGTAATCCCATGTGTTACAGAATAGAACTGCCCCATAGGGGTTTTTTGGCTGTCATCTTTAAGGAAGCAGATCGCCAGGCCTTTCTTCTGCAGCACTGATGGGTAGGTTAGAACTGACAACCTTCAGGTTAGTAGCTGAGCATACACCATTTGTGCCACCCAGGTTGGAAGGCACTCAAAATGCACAGTGGCTGCAGCAATGGACTCCAGCATACCTACAATTGTGCAGAAGGCACAGGACCAGGCAGGGTTTCGTTCTTTTGTACGTGGGGTCGTTAAATGAGTTGGAGCTGACTCGAGGGCAGCTAACAAAAATAATGTTTTCTGCCAAGCTGCAGCAGAGTCCCCTCCCTCCTCTTCTCGTTGGACCTGGATGTCAGGTCAGAGCCCAAGGCAAGTGGGCCCCTGGCAGGTACGGAGAAACCAGGAGGGTGACTGTTCTCGGGGACCATCCTGAGCAGCCTCGGGGGTCCGATGGAGCCCTGTGTCCACCTGAGCCAGTACTGAGAAATGCCCCATGGGGTAAGACAGCTCACGGTCGCCCGTGCTCAGCGGGGTCTGGCTATTCTGTGCCCCGGAGTGAAGCTGGATGTCAGGAGGGGCCATGGATGAGTGAGTGGGAGGGTGGTGGGTCGGTGGGGACAGAATCAGAGGCCCCGTCATCATGAGTTCATGATTCAAACCATGAAACAGGACAAACCCCGCCTCGTGTTGAGTGAAGGATGGCTCAAGTGGGAAGGAGGATTCCTAAATTCCAGGAAGGCGCGGAACAATCAAAGGCACTAGAGATGCCAGAGAAGTTTGCAGAAATAGGCCCAAATATGGGGCCATTTTGATGAGGACTTTGTGCTCTAGTGGGTCCCCAGAATGCTCTGGGTGGAGGCTGGGGCAGACAGGACAGGTGTTTAAGTCTTTGAGTCAATTCCAACTCCTGGCGAGCCCATGTGTGCAGAATAGAACTGTGCTCAATAAGATTTTCAATGACTGTGATCTTTTGGAGGCATTCTTTCAAAAGGTTGGCGGTTCGAACCCACCCAGAGGCACCTCGGAAAAGGAGGGAAGGAGGGAGGGAAAAAGAGAGACAGAGAGACCAAGTGACAGAGAGGGGGGCAGAGAGATTGAAAGGAAGAAAGAAAGAGAAATTGGGGAAGAAGGGGAGGGGAGAGGGAAAGCCTCCAAGGAAGAGAACCCCAGAAACCCTAGCCATAAAGCAGAGTCTCACAGGGAACCCCGGCTAGGACACAGGATATGCACCTACCGTGTGCCAGACGCTGCCGGCGTGGCTCCTTTAATCCCCACCACCGCCCACGGGGTGAGGACGCTTGGGTCCATTTCAGATGGGAAGACCGAGGCCCAGGGCAGCATGGTGCAAGCCTGAATCCCCACCTACCAGCCTGGTGCCTGGGCCTCCAGCGTCAGTTTCCTCATCTGTATAGTGGAGCCACCCCTCCCCCACAGGGCACTGGATCATTCTCCAGGGGTCCTGCTGACGGTTGGGAGGCGCTGTGACTGGCCCTGAGGCAGTGCTGGTCCCAGGACTCCCTCAGACTCCGCAATGCGAAGACAGGCCCAGAGAGGGTCAAGTGGAGAAGCATGGACCGAGGGAGCAGGTGGGGAAGGATGGCCGCCCGTGGCATGTGGCGGATTGTCCCCTACCATCCTTGTAAGGGCCTTGGGAGCTGGCCACAATGGCCGGCTCCCTCCCCCCATACAGGTGGGTGGCCACAGGTAGTCCCAGAGCCAGAATGGGAGGACTGTGAAGGGCGCGGCCAAGAGAATGCTGTACCAGGCAAGGTGGACCAGACAGGTAGGGCAGGTAGGGCCAGGCCTAGGGTAGGCTGGGCAGGCGGGGAGGAGGGCCCTGGGGAGAGGCCGGGGCTACGGCAGGAGCGGTGGTACTGGGGACCGACCCAGGATGCTGCAGCTGCCATGAGGAGGGGTTCACGGGGGCTGGAAGCTGCGCTGTGGGCAGATATCCCCACCACCCCTCTCAGACCTGGAGGCCTGAAGCAGATCCCCCACGGGGCCTGGCCAACAGCGAGAGAGCCAGGAGAGAGGTGAGCTGTGCGCAGGGTGTGTGTGTGCATGGGTATGTGGGCGCATGCACACCAGGTGTGTGGTGTCCAGGTGGGGGCTCCTGGATGGAGCTCCCCACTCTTGAAACTCTGAGAAGCACCCCAACTCTGCCCCTAAAGCCCCTCCAGACCCAGGACGGGATCCCTGTAACAAGAAAGGGTCTCGAGCCGGCATGGTGGTGAATCCAGTCCAAGGCAGCACCATGCCCCAGCCCCAGGGGAAGGGTGCCCACCCATTCCCAGGGCACACACCCAGAGCCAGCCGGTTTCTCAGGGTTGATGGGCAAGTATGGACAGGTCCTGGGCAGACACAGCTTCCCTCCTAGAACTGTGGCAACAGAGCTTTCCGGAAGGAGGGAGACATGGGCTGGTCATGGGTAGGACAGAGAAGATGATAGGGAGCCCACAGGAGGAAGATCAATGGCTTCGAAATGCCGTCTCCAGGGTCCGAGGCCTGGGGCCAAGCTCGGGTCAGGGGTCATGCTGGGGTCAGGCGGTGGGCGCAGGTAGAGCTGGGTCAGCCAGGAGCCCGGGGAAGTCTGCTGTATGCCCGGACCCAGAAGCATGGACACAGCTGGAGTCCTGAGCCCTGGCCTGGGCTGGCCCTGCTGTGCTGCTGCAGCTGTGGCCACCTTGGGACAGAGGAGCAGGTGACAGGGACAGGGAGCTAAAGCTTCCACTGCCTAACGTGGGTACATGGGATCCAGGGAAACGGAGGCTTCAAGAGATATGGAGTCTTCCCAAGGCCCTGGGCGTAGTTAGTGGCCAGAGCCACAGTCTAGCCCGGCTTGTCTGGCCCAGAGCCCTGCCTGCCCAATTCTCAGCCCAACGCTGGCTAGCATGGTGCCCTATCTGGCGTGGCCACCAGGAGGCAGCGCTCCCCTGCTCATCCAGGCCAAGGAGCTCACAGGGACTGCAGGTCAGGGGAGGAGGCCGGGACAGGGCTGGGAGCTCCGGAGAGGGGACGTGGCAAGAGACCCAAGGACAGGCATCCAGGCTGCAGAGCTGGCATGAGTCTGGCCGGGGACAGATGGCAGAGCCGGGCTCCCTGGGAACCTGTGGGTGCAGACAGAGGCCAGGCATGGGGGGTGGGTTGCTTTCCCCTCCATCTGCTGCTGTAGGAAGTGCCCATCTGGGCCACTCGCCCGACCCCACCCGGGCAGGCAAGGCAAGAGGGGCTCCCCCACTTCTCAGACCTCGCTTGAAGACAGTCTTTGGCCCCTCAAAAGTGGGCTCTGGTTTCCTGGGTGTTGCAAACAGTTAAGCGCGTTACTACTAGCTGAAAGGTTGACAGTTTAAACACACCCAGAGGTGCCTTGGAAGAAGGGCCCAGCGATTTGCTTTTGAAAGGTCCCCTCCTGCCAGGCGTGCAGGGCAGGCAGAGTCCCAGCACGGTCAGTGGTCGAGGGCATGACCCAGTGGGGAGGGTTAGGAACTTGAGCTGGAAGGACCTTCAGGCTCAGAGGAAGGGGGTGGCCAGGCCCCGTCACCCAGGCTTCTTGTGGCCCTGCAGCATCGTCCCCACAGCCCAGCTGCTGCTCCTCCTCATCTGCTCCCCAACTCACACAGTACCTTCCAGCAGCCCAGACCGCGGGGCCTCGGCCGACAGTGAGTTCCTGCCTATCCCCGCGTATATGGTGGATGTCAGGTGAATTAATGGCTACTGCAAAAAAACTCAGTCAAAAATGCCATTTGCGAACACCCTGGGACTGGCAGGTGAGGGTCCAAGCAGGTGAGCGCCCTGGGAACACCAAGAGAACATCAAGGGCCAGCCCCGGGCAGTTGGGGGTGTCGGTGCACCTGTACCGTCTGTGCCCTGCCAGGCTCTCCCCACCCCCACCCTGGTCTGCTGCCCTGGGGGTCCTTGGGTGGGGCTGCTCCGCAGAAAGAGCCCAGCCTATGACTCCGAACTGGGCCCCCTAGCAGAGTGCCTTTGGAGCCCCGGGGGCACCGGGGAGAACAAGAGAAGGGCTGGAGGCTCCAGAAGAGCATAGCCACAGAGGACTGCCGGGCCAGAGTGGCCCCTCGGGAGAGCCTGAGCTGCCAGAGGCAGGTGACTGCCGGCCTGAGATGGGGGTCTGGCTGTGGCGGGAGCCAGCCTGGACAGAGGCTTAGGAGCCACGGGCAGTTCAGGGGCAGAAAGGCAGGGCCACGGCCAGGGGCCAGGGCATTGGGTGGAACTGGCTGGGTCAACTCTTTCCCTCCCCAGCTGGTCTGCCCCACGGGGAGCTCTGTTGGCACCTGCTGATTGCTGGGAGCTGCCAGGAGTTGGCCATGGTCATCTGGGCTACAGTCAACACAGATCAGAGGCCCCGTGGGAGGGGCCTGGCCCCAGGTCCTGGCGGGAGGGGCCCAGGGTGGTCGAGCGGGGCCAGCCTGCGATGGCTTTGAGAAGTCACCCAGTCAGCCCTGCCGCCCCTCCTGAGTAGGTGAGGGCTGAAGCATCAGCCACCAGGACAGAGGCTTCACTCAGCCAGTAGTCCCACGGGAGGCCGGGCAGGGTCAGCCTCAACCTGCCCTCCCTGGGGGCCTGAGTGCTGAGTCCTGTGTTCCCCAGGTCCAACACCCTTTGTCCATTGTGCCTGGCCTGGCACAGCTGTACCTGTCCACTCTTCCGGCTCAGGCTCACAACGGGGAGCAAGGCCAGCAGAGCAGTGCCACACCCTGGGCCTCGTGCTTGTCACAGACCACACCTGGTGTATCCTGAGCTCAGGACCAGGCAAGGCGGGGCTGTCCACAGCCCCAGTGATGGCCAGGGGAGGGGCCAGAGACACCTAGGCTCTATGCCGGCAGCAGGGACCACCTCCTTCACCCCCACACCTTCATGGGCACCAGCATGAGGAAGGAGAGGTCACCCCGCCCCTCCGACCTGCAGCAGAGCCAGACACAAGCCCTCAGAGCTCAGGGAGAGTGGGCACACTCAGGAGACCACCCTCCTCTTAGGGGGCCCAGAGCCTGGTGCATCGGACAAGGCTGCCCACCTGGCCATGGGTGGCTCCCATCTCAGGACCCAGCGAGGCTGAAGAGCTGGGTGGAGAAGCATCCCTCACCTCCAGACCCCTGCTGTCCTGGGTGGAAGCAGAGACAGATGTCACCAATGGGGCAGTGGGCACAACCCCAACTGCAGGGATGCAGAGTCCTAGTCTGGCTCTGTCCCTGCCCTCAGCAGGGCCCCGAGACTCAGCCTGGCTCTGAGACTCCAGCAGGGAGACACTGACATCCAGCCACATGCTTCCCACAGCACAATCAACCACCCTGCTACCACCTAGACAAGGACCTCAGGCCTCATGGCATGCTGGGGGCCTGAAACACACATAGATGGGGGTTCAGGCTCCAGTTTCCCCATCTGTAGCAAGAGGGGAGGCATCCTTGGGTGGCGCAAATGGTTAAGCACTTGACTACTAACGGAAAGGTTGGCAGTTTGAGTCCACCTGGAGGTGCCTTGGAAGAAAGGCCTGGCAATCTTCTTCCAAAAAATCAGCCTTTGAAAACCCTATGGAACACAGTTCTACCCTGACATGCACGGGGTCACCGTGAGAATCAACTCGATGGCAAATAGTTCGGTTTTTTGGAACATGAGTAAACAGGTGACCCCAGGGCCCTTCTAGCCCCATCCACATCCAAGTCTTCACCCTTCACAACCCCCAGGCAGTGGTCGTCACCTGCATGATTGCTCATGGTGATGACAATGTTCTCAGCTGAGAGCCTTGCCATCCACGCACTGTTCACTTCTGAAGGTCATGGGCCCCCTCCAGCCTCTGGGCACAGCTCGGCCCTGGCACCTCTGGCAGGGTGGAAGGACTGTTGGCACATGGTGGGAACCCACCTCAACTGGAGAAGGTGTGGACCACTCCACCCCACCTAGCCAGGTTCCCCTCCCACTGGGCCATGGGCGGGCTGGGGCATGGCATGAGGGTCTGGAGGCTTGAGCCAAGGGGAGGCAGACGGCAAACACCTCGCAAACAGATGGACAAGGGAATTTCAGTGACGTTTAAACAGGGCGATAGGGCCAGGGAGGTGACACTCAAGCTGAGACAGAAGGACAAGGAGGCAACTGTGAAGAGAGTGGGGACAGAGGGTTCCAGGCTGAGGACAGGGAGTTCTTGGAGGAGGGCGTGGATCAAGGTGTTGGTACCAGGACCAGTGCGGCTGGAGCGGACGGGAGTCACACGTGGGCAGGGCCTGAAGGGTTTGGCTCTGGCTGTCAGGCTCAACTTCTCAAGCTGCTGCTGGGTGTCCCTGGGGGCCGTGTGGCTGCAGGGATGGGGAGAGTGGGGCCGTGTCCTCTGTGTCCCAAGGGCCCCAACCTTCATGGACTACTGGGGGATGTTGGGCATGCCAATGAACCTTCCTGAGCTGGGGTTTCTGTCTGTCACCAGGAAGTAGGGATTCCGGCCAGGACCCCCATGCATCCAGGGCTGCCAGGAGGGTCAGTGGCATGGGGACTCGAACTGTGTGGTCCGTCACAGGCAGAGCTGGCCCTTCATGACGGTGCCCACGCTGCCCTTGTAACCGAAAGCAAAGCTGAGCAGTAGACTGAGGGCCACCCAGCCTCCCTTCCCAGGACTCCTGGGGAGAGGGGGACTGGCTACAGAGGCCTCCAGCACTAGGGCTGACAGATGGGACGGTCAGGCAGCCAAACAGCACTGTGGTCCCCCGACCCCATGGCCAGACCCCAGCAAGGCCCTACACCTGACCTGTCCCCTCCTCTGAGTGCCCTTTGACACTATCCCTCCAACCCAGGGACCTGTCCCCCACCCAAAAAACCAAAATTTTCCAACGTACCTTTTGGGGCCTGAACTTTCTTTTTACTTTAATTGAGGTGAAATTCACATAACAGAAGGAACTATTTCTAAGTGCACGATTCAGTAGCATTTAGTACAGTCACAGTGTCGTGCAACCCCCAACTCTATCAACTTCCAGACATTTTCATCATCCCCGAAGGAGACCCCATACCCACTAAGCAGTCAGCCCCCCATCCCCCCAGCTCCGCCCCACCCCAGCCTACAGCTTGGGGCCAGGACTGTTAAAAAGCCTCCAGCTAGGATGACCCACACTTGCCCCTGCCACCAGTCTCTGGGGCCCAGGCAGCAGCTGCCTGGCAGTCTGGCCCAGGCAGGTGAGGGCACCTGGTGACCAGCAGGTTCCTAGGAGCCAGCTGCCGCAGAGCTGACGGCCAGAAGGGATAGACTGTCAACAGCGGGAGGGGCCTCGCTTCCGCGGCTCCTCCTCCTTGGCCCTTCCCCACAGGCCTAGCAGGCCAGCCGAGCTCAGGTGGGCCAGGTGGGCTGTGTGGTAAGTGGGGCGGCCGCAAACCCCGCCCTCGGCCTGGTAGGAGCCCACAAGGGAGTGGCCTTGGCTGGCAGTGGTCGGCCACGTGGCCAGTAAATGCCCAGCCAGGCTCTCCGGGAGGCTGGGCCTCCAGAGGAGCTTCCTGCTTGCAGAGGTATGCACTGGGCCCTAGACTGCAGGTCAGAGGGAAGGAGGCTGGGACAGGGATGAGAGCTTGGGAGAGGGGATGTGGCAAGAGCCCCAAGGACAAGTGTCCAGGCTGCAGAGCCGGGCTCCCAAAGCCTGAGCATTGGGGGTGGGCCGCCTTCCTTTCTGTCTGCTGCTGTGGGCAGTGCCAATCTGAGCCGCTCCCCAGACTCCCTCCGGGCAGGCAGGTCAAGAGGGGCTCCCCCACTTCTCAGACCTGGCTTGAAGATAATCTTTGGCCCCTCAAAAGTGGGCTCTGGTTCCCTGGGTGGTGCAAATAGTTAAGCGCTTGACTACTAGCTTAAAGGCTGGCAGTTCGAACCACACCCAGAGGTGCCTGGGAAGAAAGGCCTGGAGATTTGCTTTTGAAAGGTCACAGCCTTGAAAACCTTGTGGGGCAGTTCTACTCTGCACACATGGGGTTGCCATGAGTTGGAATCCACTGGATGACAGCTAACAATAACACCATAAAAGCCTGGGCATTGGATGGGGAAGCTGGCTTTACAGAAGGGGAAGCTGAGGCAGGGACCACCCCAGGCCACACAGTCAGGTGGCTAACGTCTGAACCCTGGGAGAGGAGGGGGCCCCAGGGCTGGGCCTTGGAGCTACGGTTTCTGTGGGTTAAGGCCCCTGAGGGCTGCCCGGGAGTTAGGGCAAGGGGCTGGGTTGGGGCTGGGTTGGTCAGGCCCAATTTCCCATGGAGAAGACGGTGTAACAGAGCAGCTGTCGGACATGTCCAGGGTGTGTGGACTGGGACCTAGGCAGAGAGGCACCCTCCCTGCCGGTCCATGGCCGTGTGGGCTTGGTGGGCACGGCCTGGTGAAGCCCATCTGCGGGCCCTCCCTTCCCCCTCTTCCGTCTCCATCCTATCTCCGCCCCGCCCCCCACCTTCTTTGTTCTCCTCCCTGGCTGGTTCCTGCTGCAATGCCTTCACCTTTGCCCTCCACTCCTCCCTCCCCTCTGCAGATGAGTAATGCCTCAGAGCTCCCGGGCACAGCTGTTGTACCCCTGCCGTCGGTGACCTGGCTGCAGCCCAGCCTCCTTCCGGTCACACCCACTGTGCCTGCCGGGCCTCAGATGGATCATTTAGGGAATGGCTCCCAGGGGGCCCCTAAGCTCTTCCTCACCACCTCGTTGGCCCGTGGTGTCTCAGGCGTCTTCGTGTGGGCCGCGGTGGTCCTCACCTGCCACCAGGTAAGCCCTCCCCACCTGTGCGCCTCCCTCCCTCAGGACCCTGCTCAACTGGGGGCCTGGCTGGGTGCTGCTGGGATCGTGGGGCCTTCCTCAAATGATCACCCCCAGTGTAGACAGCCAGAGGTCCGGCTGGGTCCGAGGGACAGGGCCCAAGGGAACTCAGAGGAGGGGACACCGCAGGGGTGATGGAGGTGGGCTTGCTCCAGTATACAGGGTGTGGGAGTGGGGCCTGAGAAGGGGGATGGGTCTGCCAGGCAGTGGGCAGAGACTTCACTCAGGCTGGCTCACCGGCCTCCTTCTGTCCACTGAGGTCCATTTCATTGATGAGAAGCCTGAGGTCAAAGGTGTTCCGCAGGTCCACATAGCCAGCAGGAGAAAGGGCCTTCTCTCTCTGGGGATGCTGCATCCCCACGTAGGCTGGCCAGGGCCTGGACATCACCCTGTGGGGAGTTGGGAGCCCACCAAGAGAGCAGGGAACAGAGTCCAAGCTTGGTTCAAGGGAGCAGGGCTCCAGGAGGGGCTTCCTGCCCCTCAGACCCCTCTGTGGGTGGCTGGGGATCCCTGAGCCATGCACAGCCCTTGCCCTGGGTCAGCCTCCAACTGGGGAGACAGGGCAGACCCCCAGGTAGAGAGGCGGCATGCACAGTGGCCAGGAAGGGGTCATGCAGTGGGCAGACAGGAGGTGATGCCCACACTGGAGGTGGGCAGGGGGCAGGGGCAGGAGGGTTCTGGGAATTCTCAGAGGAATGAACAGGAGCGTGGATGACGTTCCTAGCCAGAACAGCATAAACAAACGCAGGGAGGGCGGTGGGAGGCCAGAGCCCATGTGGAGGACAGTGAGTGGACCCTTAGGTGGAAGGCATTCTTCGTGGGCAGTCAGGTTGGAGAGGAGCAGAGTGGCTAGAGCAAGAGGACTTGGACACCACTGTAAGGAGCTGGGCCTTCAGTCTGTGGGTGGGTGCTGGGGAGCCAAGGCAGGCTGTTGAGGGAGTGAGTACAGAGCTGTGCTACCCTTTAGGACAGCTAATCTGGTGCTGGCATAGGGAACAGATTGGCCAGGGGACCCTGGGGACAGACAGGAGATGGCAGGCAGGGAAGTGGGTGGCAGGGACACCCTCAGCCCGAGCCCCAGAGGCTGCCAAGATGGGGAGGGTAACAATCAGACACCCCTCTCAATAACAGCCACCTGCTGTGTGGGACCTGCCCAAGGGTGGCCTCAAATAGCCAGAATACAAGGTTGACATGACAAGTGCTTAAGGGTGGGCCAGGCAGAGCACAGTGCGGCTGAGCAAGGCTGTTGGGGCCACCCTGGAGGAGGCAGTGTTTGAGCTGAGTCTTGCCAAGCTGCCCTGAAACATCTGGACAGGTAGACTTGATGGGTGGATGATGCGTTTGTATTTGCAGGGGAAGCAAAGCCTTACTGTCTAGTAGTGGGATGGCATTAGGTCTGATTCAGGCTTGTAGTTTAAGGAGCAGCAAGGGGGTGGGGAAGGATCCCTGGTGGTGCAACGGTTAACTGCTTGGCTGCTAACTGATAAGTTGGAGGTTCAAACCCACCCAGTGGCTCTTTGGGGGAAAGACCTGGTGATCTGCTCCTGTAAAGATTACAGTCTAGGAAACCCTATAGGGCAGTTCTACTCTGTCAGAGAGGGTCACTATGATCAGAATCGACTCAGTGGCACCCAGCAACAACAAAGGCAGTGGAGGAGGGGGAGGCAAACAGAATCCTGGGTTGGGGGCACTGTCTAGTCCATACTTCTGTAACTCCGGGGACCAGCTGCATGTGCACATGTGTGTATAGCCTGGCTTGCTGGGGCTGCCTAGCCTGGACAGGGCTGACTGAGACTCCTTGGGCTTCAGCTTCCAGCCCTCCCCATCTTCCTCCCCTGCACCCGCTTCTGGGCCCTCCGTAGGGTGAGAAGTCCCAGACTCACCACCCATGTAGAGCCAAACGGGACAGAGGGGCACAAACCCTCCCTTTACAGATGGGGAAGTAGAGGCGGGCGAGGTCAGCAGCGGGCCAAGGTCACCCAGCTGGGCAGAGCCAGCCCCAGGTCTGCTGACGCCAGTCACACTGCACCCGTCCACTGCGCCGGCCAGGGGTGAGTGCTGATAAGGAGTCTTATCAGTCTCTGCCTCCACCGCCCCCGCATTATGCCCACGGAGCTGGGCGTACGGCTGCGGTGCAGTGCACACGCTGTCACCTTTGCCCCTCTCCCCACCTCGTCCACACAGTGCCTTGTCCAGGGAGCCTTCCGCACAGCCCCTTGGTGCCCACGTGGTGGACCCCCAGCTCCTGTTCCTCTTAGAGACCCGGCCATTATTTTGTCAGAAACACAGGCAGTGTAGAAGGGCTGAAAGATGAAAATGATAGTCACCCACGTATTCCCGCTGCTCAGGAGTAAGACATCGATGTATTTCCTTCCTTCCTTCCCTCCCTCCTTCCTGCCTGCCTGCCTTTTTCTTCTTCTCTTTATTTTCTCTATACCTTCTCTGTTTATTACGGTAAAATACAGGTAACAAAATTTGCCATTTTAACCATTTTTAAGTGCACAATTTAGTGGCATTAACTACACTCGCAATGTTGTGTAATCATCAGCACTATATTTCCAGACCTTTTCGTCACCCCAAACTGTTTACCGCTTAAACTCCCCATTCCTCCTCCCCTCAGCCCCTGGTAACCACCAATCTACTTTCTGTCTCTATGCATTTGCCTGTTCTGGATATTGCACGTAAGTGGGATCATACAGTATTTGTGCTTTTGTGTTCCTTTCCAAGAGCCCTGGTGGCACAGTGGTTAAGCACTCGGCTGCTAACCAAAAGGTCGGCAGTTTGAACCCACCAGCTGCTCCGAAGGAGAAAGACGGGACAGTCTGCTTCCATAAAGATTACAGCCTTGGAAACCCTATTAGGCAGTTCTACTCTGTCCTATAGGGTCACTATGAGTTGAAATAGACTCAATGGCAATGGATTTGTTTTTTTTCATGTCCTTTCATCTCTGCTGGAGCTCTGGTGGTGCGGTGGTTAAAAGGTCGGCTACTAACCAAAAGGTTGGCAGTTTGAATCCACCAGCCGCTCCTTGGAAACCCTATAGGGAAGTTTTTCTCTGTCCTGTACGGTTGCTATGAGTCAGAATCGACTTGACAGCAACGAGTTTGGTTTTTGGTTTTGTTTTTTTCATCTCCACCGTGCATTTTAACATATTTGGGATCCTACTTGGCTTGTCATGATGACTTTTAAATGTTGCATTATATCAGAACATTCTCCCCATGTTATTGTTTTGACATCCTTTTTATTGGTTGTATGATATTGCTTTTCACGGCTGCACCACACATAATCAGTCTGACCGCACCGCTGTGCACAGTGCCCCTTATAGCTTTTCGCTGTGTGTCGCTGTGATGAACACCCTTGCACACAAACATTGTTCTTTATTTCTGAATATATTTGTTCCATGGGACAGATTCTGAGCCCTTTTAACACCCACATATTGAGATGCCAAATTGCTTTCTGGAATGTCTGTGCCCCTTTAGGGATCATGGTATGTCTCTCATTCTCTCCCCAGAGTCTGACCCTTAGCAGTCCCCAGGAGATTCTTGTAGAATGAATGAATGAGCAAATGAATGAATGAGTGAATGAAGAAGCTTTCCCATTTCCAGCTTATTTGTTAGGAACAGGAGCTATCTCATGCCAAAGAAGGTCTTTACAAAAAAGACAAACCTACAACAGAAAAAATATTTATTCTCTCTACTTATAATTGGTGGCTCAGTGGTAGAATTCTCACCTTCCATGCAGGAGACCCCGGTTTGATTCCCAGCCAATGCACCTCATGCACGGCTACTACCCGTCTGTCAGTAGAGGCTTGCACGTTGCTGTGATGGTGAACAGGTTTTAGCTGAGCTTCCAGACAAAGATAGACTAGGAAGAAAGGTCTGGCAATCTACTTCTGAAAAATCAGTGAATGAAAACCCTGTGGATCACAAGTCTGATCTGCAGCTGATCATGGGGATGGCCCAGGAACAGGCAGGGCTTCATTCCGTTGTACATGGGGTCACCACGAGTCAAGGGCTGACTTGACAGCAGCTCACAACAACAACAAATAATAATAAGCAGCTCATTGTAGAAACCTTGGAAATATGGGAACATATAAGAAAAAAGAAAGGTGCCCTGATGGTGCAGTGGTTAACGCTGCTAACTCAAAGGTCGGCGGTTCTAACCCACTAGCCACTCCTCGAGAGGAGATACGGCAGTCTGCCTCTGTAAAGATGGATAGCTTCGGAAACCCTGTGTGGCAGTTCTACTTTGTCACATGGGGTCGTTATGAGTCAGAATCTACTTGACGGCACACAACAGGAACAACAACAAGGAAAAAGCTAGAGGTCTTTGGTGGCCTGGCTCCAGAAGGAGGCCCTCTGTGGCTTGTTGGGGGCACAGACGGGACAGTCTGCTTCCGTAAAGATTACAGCCTTGGAAACCCTGTTAGGCAGTTCTACTCTGTCCTACAGGGTCACTATGGGTTGAAATAGACTCAATGGCAATGGATTTGTTTTTTTTCGTGTCCTTTCATCTCTACTGGGCTGCGGCACCCACACCCGGCAGGGGGTCAGCATGTGTGTGCTGCCCTGACCTGGCAGGAGAGGGTGGGGGAGGGGGCACCAAGGCCTACACTGAGCCGCCCCTGCCCCACCTCCAGATCTACCTGCATCTGCGCTCCTACACTGTCCCCAATGAGCAGCGCTACATCATCCGCCTGCTCTTCATCGTCCCCATCTACGCCTTTGACTCCTGGCTCAGCCTCCTCTTCCTGGGGGGCCACCAGTACTATGTCTACTTCGACTCTGTGCGGGACTGCTACGAAGGTGAGCGCCAGCCCTCGAGCAGCCATCCTGCCTCCCGAGGCTCAGGCTGCAGTCCGGAGGGTCCCCAGAGAGGCCCAAGCTGGGGCTGCTGAGTAGGGGCTCCCCAGGGTCTCACTGCTCGTGGGCAAACTCGCCAATACCAGCTCCTAGGCACCCCCATCCTCCAGGCCTGAGTCTGGACTAGCGAGCCTGTCTGGAGGTACTGCCCTGTGGCAGGGACAGCGATGGCTCTAGTGCATTCAATGGGGGAAGGGCGCAGGCAGGCTGCCCAGAGGCGGGACAGCAGGAAACAGCGATCTGGCCAGGGGCAGGGGCTCTGAGAGCCACCCCCAGAAGCAGTGACAGGCTTCAGGCTTCAGAACAGGCGGGCACCTGCTGCCCAGGGTGGCTTGTGGTCAGAGAGCTGGAGGGCCCTGTGGAGTGGCCTGACCAGGCCTGTCTCCTCCTGGGCCTCAGTTTCCCCTCCACGAAATGGGCTTTCTCAGGTGGGCGGCCAGGGTTCCCTATGGGCCTGGTGGCGGGGATGGGTGTGGTCAGGGGCCTCCGTGCAGGACAGCGGTGCCCCGTGGGTGGTTGTGACTCCCCAACCCCAAATTCACTGCCTCCCCTGCCCCCAGCCTTCGTCATCTACAGCTTCCTGAGCCTCTGCTTCCAGTACTTGGGCGGTGAGAGTGCCATCATGGCTGAGATTCGGGGGAAGCCCATCAAGTGAGTGCCTTGCCCCAGAGCCCTCCATGCCAGGGACAGGGACAGGAAAGGAACAGGGGCACCGAGTGTCCACTGAGCCCCACTATGGCTCTCCACGCCAGGGACAGGGACACGGAGCCAAGTGTCCACTGAGCCGCACTAGGGCCGTCCATGCCAGGGACAGGAACAGGGGTGCCAAGTGTCCACTGAGCCCCACCAGGGCCCTCCATGCTGGGGACAGGGCCGAGGGTCCACCAAGTCCCTCAGGACCCTCCATACCGGGGACAAGAACAGGGCGCTAGCTGTCCATCGAGCCCTAGGACCCTCCATGCCAGGGACAGGGACAGGGGTCCCCCAAGCCCCGCCAGGGCCTTCCACACCAGGGACAGGGACAGGGGGCCAGGTGCCCTCTGAGCCCCACCAGGTCCCTCCATTAAGGGGACAGAGACGGGGACGGGGGACCAGGGCTGATCATCTGCTGAGCCCCACCAGGGCCCTATACTTGGAGTTGGGGCTGGGGGGCCAGAAGTCTGCTGGGCACCCCTCAGGCCGTCCCTGCCTCCAGGTCCAGCTGCTTCTATGGCACCTGCTGCCTGCAGGGCATGTCCTACTCCATTGGCTTCCTGCGCTTCTGCAAGCAGGTGAGCGGGCCCTGTCCACAGCCACCTGACCACCGTGTGGAGTGGGCAGGGGCCACACTCAAGCCAGCCCTGCTTGTGGCTGGCTCATTGCCGGCTATCCCATTAGCCTTCCTGGACCCATCCAGGGGTGGGGACCATGCCCCCCGCCCACTCTCATGCCCCCCACCCCCCATACCTGCCCTCATTTCCCCACCCCATGCCCAACCTCCAACCTCACCCCACCCTAACCCCCATGCCCGCCCTCACCCCCACGCCTCATGCTGCCCTCACTCCCCCACCCCATGCCC
>NW_004444087.1:3807799-3827227 GCF_000243295.1 Trichechus manatus latirostris
GCCACCCTGCAGTTCTGCATCGTGAAGCCCGCCATGGCTGCCCTCACCATTGTCCTGCAGGCTTTCGGCAAATACCATGACGGGGACTTCAAGTAAGGCCTGGGCCCTAAGGGGGGACCCAGCACCGACTGCCCCAGCTCAGAGGGTGGAGGGAAAGCGGTCACTGGGCAGCAGGTGATGCCGCTGGTGTGGGGTGGGGAGGGCAGCAGGGGCACAGCCACCTGACCCAGTTGCCACCCCGCCCCCCAGCATCCGCAGCGGCTACCTGTACATCACACTGGTCTACAACGTGTCCGTTAGCCTGGCCCTCTACGCGCTCTGCCTCTTCTACTTCGCCACCCGCGAGCTGCTGCGCCCCTTCGAGCCCGTCCTCAAGTTCCTCACCATCAAGGCTGTCATCTTCCTCTCCTTCTGGCAGGGTGGGTGTGGCAGGGCAGGGGTTCCCCGCTGCAGCGCAGGCCAGTCTTGCAGCCCCACTGTGCTGGGCGAGTGGGAGTGCCCCCCAAACGTCTGCCTGTGGTCGGTGGGTGAAGGCAGGTGGGGGTGGAGGTGGAGGAGGTGATGCGACCGTCGCAAGCCCATTCCTGCCAGCCCAGGCCAGGTGTGAACACACAATGCCTGTTCTACAGATGAGGAAGGCCGCTGGGCAGTTCAGGGGGGCGAGGGTGAGTCCTGCGGAAGCTCTGGGCATCTGCTGGGTCAGGACCTCGGCTTTAGGGTGCCCATCCCTCTGTCTTTCAACTCCCCTCTGTGGAGTAGGAGCACATGAGCCTGATGTTCCAGGGCCCTGCAGACCCTGCAGGGTGGGGGTGCCGCCCTGAAGCAGCTGGGCAGGAGCCGGGGTGGGGGCCTTGGCTGGGGTCAGTCCCATTCCAGCCTCCTCTGAGTAACCACCCCTCCCTCAGGGATGCTGCTGGCCATCCTTGAGAAGTGCGAGGTTATCCCTGAGGTGCAGGCCATCGGGGTGGGTGCAGGCACACTGGCCGCCGGCTACCAGAACTTCATCATCTGCATTGAGATGCTGTTCGCCTCCATCGCCCTGCGCTACGCTTTTACCTGCCAGGTGTACTCAGAGAAAAAGGAGAACTCACCAGGTACCTGGGGAGGCCAGCCAGGGACTTGGGGGGGCGGGGGGCAGCCGTGACGGGGGCAGGGAGGAGCCTGTGATGGGGGGAGGAGTGGACCATGATGGGCGGCAGGCAGGGATGGCTCTTTACAGGGGAGGGAGGTGTGGCCTATGATGGAGACAGGCCAGGTGAGTAATGCGGGAGGGAGGGGCAGTCTGTGATGGAGGGGCGCAGGGAAGGGTGGCTTGTAATGGGGGCAAGAAGGGGGGCAGTCACTCGCCTCCTCAGCACCACACCTCGCTGGCCCCCATCAACGCACTCAATGCCTGGGGAAGCCATGGGCCAGTTTTCCGGAGCCCAGGGAATATCAACTAGATGGACGGGTGACCGTCCCAGGGGCATCCTGCCTAGCCCTGTGTTGGCTTTCCAGCATTGGGTGGGTGGACTTGAGGCAGGAGATCCGCAGGTGAAGGGTCCAGGGCAGCCAGCCAGGCAGGTTGGCAGCACAAAGCTGAGGTAGACAGTGAGGAGGGGTCAGAGCCCAAGGGCCCCTAAGCAGTTGGGTCATTGGCGCCTGGACAGGCAGCTGCTGCCACACTGACGATGGACCAGACCAACTGGAAAGCCAGGGCTGGCAGCCGGGTCCAGTGAATGACCTGCTGGGCATCTGCCAACTTGGAGAGGCCAAGGGTGGCAGGGCCCCCCAGGCTAGAGGGAAGGGGGGATCCAGCCTGGGGCCCTGGGAGACCAGTGCCTGAGGGCTGAGGCTGAGGAGCTAGGGTGGCCCCCACGTCCAGGGGCACCCTGAATTCAGTGGCTGCCACTGACTGCCGTACTGTCCACCTGCAGTGTCCCCGGCCCCCATGGTAAGCATCTCCAGTGGCCTCAAGGAGACCATGAGCCCCCAGGACATCGTGCAGGATGCTATCCACAACTTCTCACCCACCTACCAGCAGTACACGCAGCAGGCCACTCAAGAGGTCCCAGGGCCCGGCCCCCACGCTGGCCCAATGGATGGGGGCAGGAGGAGCCGCGGTGTGGAGAAGACGATGTTGATCCCCGCTGAGGATCTATAGGGGGTCTCCGGGAGGAGGGGCCACCCCCCCCCCGCCACCCTCTTGCCAAAGGCCAACTCCTGAGCCTACCGCCAGCCGGGGGCCCCTAGGGGCCGGATGTCTGTTTGGAGGGACCACAGTCCAGGAGAGGCATGGAAGCAAATCCATCAGCCAGGGGACCACTGGGCTCCCCCGGCCATCAGCGCCAGGTGATCACTGTGGGGCCAAGAGCTGGCCTGGCCCTTTGTCCCTCACACAGCAACCCCTGCAGCCCCCTGGGCTGCACTAGAGCTGGGAGTTGGTTGCTTATTGCAGTGAGTGGAGCAGACAGACTCCAGGCAGGGCAGCTGCAGAGGACAGGGGAGAGCCCGGAGGTGCAGGCTGTCCTGGGAAATGTGGGAGCTGGACGCTGGCCCTGCTGTGACCGCTGAGGGCCAAGCAAAGGAAGCCCCACTGCACCACATGCTCTGGAGCCCTGGTAGCCTCCCACCCAGGGAGGGGTGGACGACGTGGGTCTGGAAGGGGCCCATTTTTGTATCCAGGGCAGTGCTTCCAGGTAACAGTGCTTATTCATGTATAAACGGCCTGCTTTCTAACAGCGTGTGTGGCTTGTTTCTGCAGGGTTGGGGCCTGAGTAACAGGTTTACGTGGGGTGGTCGAGAAAGGCCTGGTACTCTGGGTCTTTGGGGCTTGGGGAAGGGAGTGTCCCTTTCCACCCTGTGGCGTGGGGGGTTGACAACCAGTCAGTCAGCTGTGCCGCTCCTTTAAGCAGGCCAAAGGGCATGGACTTTGAGATCGGAGCACCCGGCCCAGCACCACCTCAAGGCCTTGGGCAACTGGCATTGACCAACCCGTGCCAAGAACAGTCCCAGGAATCGCCCACACTCGACCTCACTAACCATCATACTAGTCCTGGGGAGGGGGCCTGGCCCGAGGTCACAGAGCCCAGCAGAGGGCTAGGCTGGCCTTGGGCAAGGTGGCCACCCCCGAGGCATGCTCCTCCAGTGACACCTCATGGACAGATGGCCCTTCCTCCCTTCCAATTTCTGTCCAACATAACAGAGGGAAGCCACAAGGCTGAGTGCCACACCCTAGGAGGGTGGGTGACAGCTGAGGACAGGCTCTCACCTGGCTACCCTGCCCTGACCGTGCCTGGGGAGGGGTACACCCATGGGGGGGCAGGAGAAGTGGCTGCAGAGCAAGCAAGGCCCTGCTTCTGCCAAGTGGTCTGACTCAGGCTGGCCTCAGTGTTCTCATCGCAAAAATGGCCCAGTGGATGGCCAGTCCCCCGTTTCCCACAAGAGGGTGGTGCACAGTGAAGCCTGAGCCCAGGGGTCCCAGTGGGCTCCTGCCTGGGCCTTACCCCTTGAAAAACAGAGGCCCACCACCTAGATGCTTGGGGGTGGGAACCAGGCTGTCTCCATCTTTGACTATCAGGACATCGACTCACAGCCTAGGGGGCCCACTCACAGGTATACCCACCCAGATTCCCACTCTCCCGTCAAGGGCAGTGACTGGGATCAGGGAGAGGCATGGGGGTCCTTGGCCCACAAAGCCCAGCCCAAAGCACCAACCTCAAAGCAGGAGGCTCTGAAACCAGAACTCTTTATTGCAAAGGTACAAAAGCGGTCACGGCAGCAGATGTACAGCAATAAATTAGGTGGTGGTGGTGAGACTGGGGGCCCAGGAGACCAGGCCCCCAGCACGGGGCCTGCTCTCAATAACTTAGAACAAAAGGCAGCACAAAAATAAATATTGAAATGAAATTACTGAGCAGCCACAGCGGCCAGAACGAACAGGTGCTGAGGACTTGGTGTGTGGGAGAGCCCTATTATCTTTTAGGAAGCAAGGGTCTGCCTTCGTGAAGAGGATCCGGAAGTCGGAAGCACAACAGACGAAGGGGAACAAACCCACGTTACAGAGGCCATTGCCTTTGTTCTTAAATTAAAAGAAAAAAAAAAAATCCATATATTAAAATCGTGACAATGAAATCTCAATGATTGGAAGGAAAAGCGCAAGAGATGCTACTGGCTTCTTTCCTGGCAGGGGTGGCAGCGTCCTGGGGTACAGTCCATCCTCCCCCAGTGCCCCCCTCTGCCGGTGGGAGCCTGGGGCCTAGGTGCCCCCTGGTGGCGATGGCAGCTCCCTCCACCCTGTGCTTGGAAACGCTGGGATCCCTCTCCAGCACCAGCACCCAGACCAGGAAGGGGGCAATGACACCCCAGAGCCAACACTCATCCCTGCCTGGCCCCCCGCCCCACACCAGGACAGCACGAACCTAAGAGCCCAGGGTGGACAGGAGAGCTTGCACCCGCTGCAGCCGCCTCAGGGAGAGCCCTGCCAGGGTGGCCAGGTGTTCGGGGTGGTGGCCCCCACTGGGAAGGGCAAGCAGGAGGCCAGGGAGGAGAAGGGCACCCAACCCCCCACCCCTGCTTAAAAAGCCAGCTCTGCTCCAACGAAGATGTACACTATCAAACTTGAAAAAAAAATTGTTACGAAAAATCTGTATGATAAAATGTGTATATAATTTTTATATATATATTTTCTCTCTCTTTAAATATTTCCCATGGTCCTTACTGATATCCAATATGGATTACCTACCACGGCTATGGTATCAACAGCTTTTTTTTGTTTTGTTTTTTTTAACCCTCCAGGCCTTTTGCTCTGCAGTAACCCAGGGCCTCCTGGTACCAGCCATGCCCTCAGGCCCTCCTCGAGAACTGCAGGCCAGTGTGGTCCACTGTGGGGCCCTGGAGACCTTCCCATGGTGGACACAGTTGCAGCCCCTGGGCCCATCTCCCCTTTAGGGAGCTGGACACCCCTTTAGGGATCTGGACACCCCTTGCAGGAGCCTGGCAGCTTTCGAGGGTCTCATTTGGTGGTGGTGGCAGAGGAGGTACCCGGCCAAGCAGTATGAGGAGCTGAGGGGCCGGGGCCCAGGGTCCCCTCTACTAGTCCTGTGGTGGCTTATGGCCTGTGTGGGACTCACCCCAACCCATTGCCCACAGGTTGGGGTTCCTCCCGGACAGGCATCTTTTCTTCCCACCTTGCCGGCAGCACCAGTCAGGAAGTATGGAAGCGCCGGGGGGGTGGAGGGAGGGCCCTCTGGAGCGCTCCCACTGGCCCCGGGAAAAGAAGCCCAGGAAGTGTCCCCAAACTTGTGGAGCCCCAGGAAGAAAGTATGAGTTCACGGCTTCAGCAACAATTAAGCACCAAGTTGCAGAGTCTTCCATTTTCTTGGTAGTCTGGAACCCGGGGTCACACCCGCTAGGGCTTCCTGGCAAAGTCCCCGGGTCCTCCTCACTCTCCCCACACCCTCCACCCACTTCCTTGAACCCTCCACACAGCGCACCCGTCAGTGGCCACTGCCCCACGTCGTCCCTACACCCTCTTCTCTGGCAGCCGGCCCCCACTGATTGACCCCCCACACACACACCCACAGGCACAAGTATCACCAGCCGATGAGGACTCCATATGGAATAGCCTCTCCTCACCCTTCACCAGCATCCTCCGGGCCATTCTCCTCAGCTTGGGCCTGCAGCAGCCTGCCCATCCCCCAAAAGCCCTCTCGTGTCTGAGCCTCATGTCCTCATTCACAGAGGGGCTCAAGGCCAGGGATCTGCTTAGGACCAACTGCTGAGAGCACTCCAACCTCTTTCCCGGGGCCACCAGAGTGCAGAGGGGCAGCCTCACAGCACACTGTGACACCCTCTGCCACATGCACCCAGGAGCCTCGCCCTGAAGAACCCTCCATACAAGCGGCTGCTCCGAGGCCCACCCTGCACTGCTGGGTGACAGCAGGCAGGCCGCGCACATGCACGTACGGGGCACGCGCGCACACACACGTACACGCAGCCCACACGCACATAGGCACGTGCACATATGCACACACACACAATCCCCGCCCCGTCAAGGACTCTGATCCACATCTATCTCATGCGGCCAGGAGCCGTCTGGATACAGCAGGGCTGTGAGTGCGTCTTGCAATAGTGCAGGGAAGAACAGGCTGCCCTGTGCTCTGCAGGGAGGCCAGGGCACTGAGCAGGTCAGGGAGGGGATTCCTCCCCAGGGCTGGGGCGTTGCAGGGGAGACAGACAGAGGGCGTAGCAGGTGCTCGTGATGGGGGGAAGACCGAGCCCTGCATCTTGCCCCCAAAGACACCTGTGCTCCAGGCTCCAGCGTCACTCCCAGCAGCGGGGACTGCCCTAGCGTGAGTGCTCACGTACCCAACCTACACATCATGGCGAGCGACCATGGGTACTGGACAGACCCCCAAAAGATGCATCTTCCAGGGAGAAGTGACAACAGGGTCCAGAAGGGGGAGGGGCATGTATGTGTGTGTACGTGTGAGTGTGCACATGTATGTGCACGTGGGTGGGTGTGGACATGTGGTTGTGTTGTGTGTGTGAGCACATGTAAGAATATACATGTGAGTGCGTGTGGGCACGTAGGTGAGCACACGTGAGTGTCCATGTGCATGGAGGACAGTGTGGCACACACATTCACAGGGCCTATCACTTCATCCCACACTTGCAATCACATTCCTGACACACACAATCCGTCAGTGGCCACTGGACACAGCCACAGGCCCCCGTGGGGGGCACACGAGTGTGGTGCTCCAGCTTGCTGGCCTCTAGCACCCCGCCAGCCCCTGCCCACCACCCCCCAATCCCCTCGCCTGAACCAGGCTCTAGGATGCAGCCGAGAAGGGCACGGAGGGGGAGGCGAGCTCAGCGGATTTGACAATGGTGATGACACTGGTGGTGGCCACTTTGGAGGGTGCCACAGGGCCACGGGCCACAGTGCGGGCGAAGGTCTGCAGGGCATCGTATTTGGCACGCAGGGCATCGAGCTCCAGCCGCATGCTGCTGTTCTCACGGGCCAGCTTCTCCACCTCCTGCTGCAGCTCCACGCGCTGCCGCTCCAGCTCCTCCTTCTGTGTCACCCGCTTGATGCGGCAGCTGGCTGCGTAGCCGCGGTTCTTGAGTGTGCGCCGCCGCTGCTTCAGCCGCGTCACCTCCTCCTTGGTGAGGCCACGCAGGTGCTGGTTCAGCTCCCGCACCGACATGCTCACCAGCTCATCATCACTGAGCACCGGCGCGTTCTCGCCTGCCTCCTTCTTGACCTGCGCGGGCACAAAGGGTGAGCTAGGTGGGGGGAGGGGGGAGCACGTGGGTCACCTATGGGTCCGCATGTGAGGTGAGTTGGGTGGGCAGGGGCCCCGTGGGTCACCTGGCGTCTGCACGTGGGGTGAGCAGGGGCCCCCTGGCTCACCTGGGAGTCTGCACAGTGCAAATGGGGTGGGCAGGGCAGGTGGTGGGCAGGGGCCCCACGGGGCATCTGGGGGCCTATATATGGGGTGAGTGGGGCACGGGAGCCCCACGGGCCACCTGGGGTCTGCGTGTAGGGTGAGCAGGGCGGGCGGGGGCCTTGTGGGTCACTTGGGGGTCTGCACAGTGACGCTGAGCATCACAGTGGTTGAGGACCTGGCTGCCAGAGGCAGAGGGCCCACTGAACCCAGCGCTAACCTTGTCAGCCTGGACGAGGCCATCCTCTCTCCCTCAGTGAGAAGAGACCTCGTGGGCTCATGTGGTGTGACGGCCCTGATACGGTACCCACAGTCCCCGCTGCCATTCTCTAAATGGGGGCAGGATGAGCTGTCACGAGAAAAGAGGCCTGGGGCTCCCCCAGCTGTGGTGATTCCTGGTGGCTGTCTGTCCCCCAAACTCAACAGGATGGAGGCCACATGTGTGCCAACCTGGGACCCTTCTGCGCTTACGTGGCTCTGACAAGGCAGGGGCTGTGCGACCCCTTCCCCTCCCACCGGTGGGTATAGGGGCACAACCCATGGCCCACAGAGAGGCCTCTCACTGGCCCCAGCTCTGCCAGGCCCTGAGACCCGAGAGCCTCCGGTCACTCGCTGCCCAGAGGCTGAGAAGGCACAGGGATGCGGCCGGCACTCGGTGCAGACAGAGCCTGGCCCTCAAGCCTGGGGCACCCAAGTTCACAGCTTCTGGCTGGGTGGCTCTGGAAGACACGGGGCCGCTCTGCACACACCCAGGAGCAGGAGGTGGTGAGTGCATCAGAAGCCAGGCCGCATCCCCACCATGCCTTCTGCCTGGGAGTCACCTCCCTAGATGTCAGGCCCCCAAACCGGTCACCCACCTCTCCTTGACAACATCTTCCCCACCTGGTCGTCCCCTGGCCTGACTGCGGGGCTCACTGAGTCATACTCCAAAAGCAGCAAGGGAGGTGATCGTCAGCCCGGGAGAGACTGGGCTCAGTGGCTGAGCCTGCCTGAGACCCATCCATGATCCTAAGGCTGGCACTGACAGTCACCCTGGGGCTGATCCAGTCTGTGACCCCACCGATGATGCTGGGGCTGACACAGCCTGGGACCCTGGATGGTAACCCTGGGGCTGACCCTGCTGGGGGAACTGGACAGTAACCCTGGGGCTGACCCTGCCGGGAACCCTGGACAGTGACCCTGGGGCTGACCCTGCTGGGAACCCTGGACAGTGACCCTGGGGCTGACCCTGCTGGGGGCCCTGGACAGTGACCCTGGGGCTGACCCTGCTGGGGGCCCTGGACAGTGACCCTGGGGCTGACCCTGCTGGGGGCCCTGGACAGTGACCCTGGGGCTGACCCTGCCTGTGATCCCACCCATGATCCTAGACTGTGACCCTGGGGGCTGACCCCGCCTGTGACCCTATGACCCTGGACAGTGACCCTGCAGTTGACCCCGCCCATGACCCCACTTGTGACCCTGGGTAGTAGCCCTGGGGCTGACCCCCCACCCCGGGACCCCGGGCAGTGACAGGGCATCTAGAACCAGCACCCCCGCCCCACCCCCGCCTCACCTTTAACGCCTTGTTCGGTTTGGGATTAGTCGTCATAACCTGGGCACAGTCACCAGGACAGAACTGCTTGGAAACTGTCACTGGAGAAACACGGAAGATAATGTCAAAACCAGCCCACAAGCCTGGCGGGCCCAGGAGCACGAGGCCAGCAGTCTCAGTGGCCCCCAGGCAGAGGTGCCGTCCACTCCCGAGACGTTCAGCGCCATCCAGTGTTGCCCAGCGACGCTGACAACGGCTCAGAGCCCCACACCAGGACAGGGCACCATCTCCCTCGGCCCTTGCAGAGGCCCCTCCCTGCCAGGCCTGCAGGGGCACCAGGGGTAGGACCCCCACCGTAGCAATTATTGCTTCCTGTCCTGGCTCCTCCGTGCAAGGCCCTGCCAGCCATGTGGGAAGCCAGGGCGCCCGCCGTGGAGGCAAAGCAGCCACCATGTACCACTCCTGGAATGTCACCCACACTCCCCAGAGCACTGCCACCCCTGCAACAGACCCCCGCCTGGCCACCTGGATGCTGGCCCCTGCCCCAGCCCTGCCTCCACCTCCGCCAGCCCACAGACACCTACCACTGCCCTAGGCACTGCAGCTGTCACATCACCACCTGCACCCCAGCTGCAGGTACACCGTGACCCTGAGGAGTACAGGCCAGTGGGCTGGGCTTGCGCTGACCGCCAGGCCGCCCCACCAGCAGAAGGGTCTTGAGGGCTGCAGCTCGAGACCTCGGGCGGCGGTGGAGCAGCCGCTGCCTCACTGCACCCAGAGGCTCCGTCTGGCGTCCCCGCCGCCCGCCACCCCATCCGCTTGTCGGCACTGTGTCACACATTCTAATCATTCATGAAAACCCAGCCAAAGCGTCCTGGGCACAGCTCCCTCCCATAGTTGCCATGGTGACCTTGGGAATGGAGCCAGCCCCTGTGGTCTCCATGGCGACAGAGAAGCCCAGTACAAGGAGGATGGCGGGTCACGTCTGCAAGGGGTACCCAAGGTCGGCAGATGGTGAACAGACCCATCCATGGCCCGTAGCTGGGGGAGAGGCTAGAGGGCACACCGTCAGCCTGGCTGATGGGACTGGGGTCCCTAATGTCCCCAACACGGGGAGGACAGAGACCAAGCAGAGAGCGTGTCAGGGGGACGTGTGGAGAGAAGGGGTCCTCGGCCCAGGAGACAGAGCTGCGCAGAGGCCGGAAGGGGTGGGTGACCCATCACCCACCCTCCCTGCCTCAACCGCCCCCTTGTAGCCCCAGGAAGAGGATAGTGAGTCCCTGGGGCCGAAATCCCCCCTCTATCAAGGCCCACCAGCCCCTTCCAGAGGCTGCAAACGTGAGACAGGGTTCCAGCACCCCACCCTCCAGACGCCCTGACTGGGAAGTCACCAGGATGCCCCCCACCCCTTGATGTCCCAGACCACAGGTAAGCCCGGCCCCTCCAGTGACGACAGTGATCACCTCCCATCCACATACCTTCCTCTAAACCTCCCATTAGCTGCTCCCACTGGGGTGTTTACCCCAGGCCTGGGTGGATGACGCTCCTGGAGCTCCGGGGTGCCCAGGAAGGAAGGACAGAGCCTCCAAGGGGGAGGCTGCCCCAGACAGGAGCAGCAGCCGTGGGGTGACCTGGCAGGGAGTCAGCCAACCCTATCATCACTTGAGAGGACCGGCAGGTGCCTGTGGCCTCTCGCCTGGGGCCAAAGGTCAGGAGGCCACAAGGAGCCCCTGGGAAACTTTCCCTTTAGCTGGCTCCAGCTCACAGGATCACGTCAGCGCCCAGGGCCGGGCCATAGCTATGTTGTGAGTCACCGCTGTTTACAGAGGGCACATTCCCACAGAGCCGCCCGCCCACCGCGAAGCCACTGCTCAGCCCCGCTCCGGAATGAGAGGGGCATGGGTCATGCCTGCCAGCCAGGCAGACACCTCTGCACCCCTAGGGCCCAGGACGGTCACCCCAAAAGCCCAGCCGGGCCAGGGAGGACAGTCTGGTCTGGGCCTTCCCTTGACACACCCCACTGTGGGAATTGGACTGCGAAGGCCCGGGCCCCATGAGGTCATCAAGACACACAGGATGTGACCCCCGCCCACCGTCACAGGGCACTGGCAGCCCCTCCCCAGGGGATCGGCCAGCCCCTTCCTCAGCCAGGACCACGTCCCTGTGCAGACCCTCCTCGCCTGCCCCCCAGCTTCTGGGACCAGGACCCCTGGACCAGAGGAGGCATGGCAGTGAGGGATTCTGGGAGAGAAGGAAGCCCCCAACCAGGTGAGAGGGAGCGGCGCCTCCTTCTATAATGAGGGGACACCCAGATAGAGCCCCACTGGGGGTGGGGAGCTTGGGGAACCCTCCAGAGCTCTGGGACCCCAATTCCTCAACTGTTTAACATAAGAATAAAACTGGGGGAACTGACTACAGAAAGAGGTGGTAGCTGTGGCTACCTCGAAAGGCGACAAGATTGGAGAATAACAAAACAATGAGACACTGTTGCTTGCCACAGCACTGACACCTGACGCGGTGACTCCGGGACACATGTGGTGTCACACCTCCCACCCACCGACCCCTCCAGAAGGGGAGATTTGGGTCCAGAAGCTTTGAGTGGAAAGTGCAATGCTCCTGGCACCAGCAGACTGTGCGCTGGCTACCCAGGACGAAACGCACCCTCTTCCAAGAAACAAGGGTGTTGAAATGAAGGCACTCCAGGATTCCACCCAGCCCCCAAGGGTCCTCCAGTTGGGACTCCCACCCCTGGACCACACCTGCCACCCCTATCAGTCCCCCAGCTCCAGAGGGCAGGCCTACCCTGGAGGCCCCTCCTAGGAACCAGAGGCCTGCGTGTGCTGCCAGGGCCGGGAGTGGGGCGGGGATAGAGAGGTCCCCAAGGCAGAAGGAGACCTCATGCCCACTCTCCACTCAGAAAACCACCACCACCACCACCAGTTGCCATGGAGTTGATTCCGACTCACTGCAACTCCCTGTGTGTCAGAGTAGAACTGTGCTCCATAGGGTTCTCAGTGGCTGATTTTTTGGAAGTAGATCACCAGGTCTTTCTTCTGAGGTGCCTCTGGGTGAATTCAAACCGCCAACCTTTCAGTTAGCAGCTGAGCGCGTGAACCGTTTACACCATGTGGGGACTCCTCTCATAAAACAGGTGAATCAGGACTCCACTTCAGCGACGGAAACCAGCTTGGCCGGCAGCATATTGACCAAGAGGTAGAAGAAACCTGGGCTCCTGGGACCACGTGGCCGTCCCTCGCCCACCGACTCCTCGGCAGCCCAGCCCTCATGGAGGCTTGTAGCCGAGGCAGGGCCTGGCCAAGGTGGGACAGCCTGTAAGGTTGCCGCTCTAGGCCCTGCCGCTCCGGTGCTTCCTTCCTGCCCTTGGGGTTTGGGGTCTAGGAACAGAGAGCAGCAGGTCAATACTCCACGTTTATTCTGTGTATTCTGGATAAGGGTGATAACAGTACCAGGCCTGCCTGTCCACTAAGCTCACAAGAGGAGTACTGTGGCTGACCTGCTGCTCTCTGTTCCTGGACTCTCAGAAAACCAGCCACTGAGACCCCTGCAGAGAGCACCGTTGTACTCTCTACACGTGGGGTTGTCGTGAGTTGGAGGTAACTCGATAGCAACTGGCTACTGGTTAGTGACCTAAAATCACTTCAAACATCACTAGGAAGAAAAAGGACAGCTGGCTTTTTGAAAGGGGTTTGGAGAAGAATTTAGTATGTGTAAGAAAGAGTTTAAGGAGCACTTGTGGTGCAATGGTTAAGTGCTCAGCTGCTAACAGCTCGGCGGTTTGAACCCACGAACTGCTTCACTGGAGAAAAATGTGGCAACCTACTTCCATAAGATTACAGCCTTGGAAACCCTATGGGTTTCCACTCTGTCACATGGGGTCACTATGAGTTGGTCCGACTGGACAGCAACAGGTGTTTTAATCTTTACTGGAGCAGATTGCCAGGTCTTTCTCCAGTGGAGCCACTGGGTGGGTTCAAACCACCCAACCTTTCGGTTAGCAACTGAGCACTTAACTGTTTGCACCACCTAGGGACTGTTCATACCTTTTAGGTGGCTCTTTTTCTGTTAGCTGACGAGGTTAAATGTTTAACCGAAAACCAGAAATGTCACCTTGAAGTACAGCTAAACAAAGTTCAACAGGAAAAGTCATTTCCTCTAAGAGAAAAGGAAACACACACATGGCCGTGGATGGAGTCTGACTCTGGCGGCTGCAGAGTTTCAAACACATATGGGGCCAAGGGAGCCACCTCCGCGTCCTGGCCGAGAATGCAGATTGCAGGGCCTGCGTCCCCCTCTGCTCTGTCCAGGAGAGGCAAACTGCTCAAGGGATGCATTCTAGAATACCCTGGGCATCCCGGGGACAGAGAAGGTTAAACAGTCGTGGGGCTGCCCTTTCCAATAGGGGATGGCAATTTCAGACCCCTTGTCAAGTACAGCCACGCAGTGGGTAAGTGGTACAGCTGTTAACCAAAAGGTCAGCAGTTCAAATCTACCAGCCGCTCATTGTAAATGCTATCAGGAAGTTCCACTCTGTCCTCTAGGGTTGCTATGGGTCAGAATCGACTCAACGGCAACAGGTTTTGGTCAACTCCAGCGGAGCCCCCGGGTGGTGCAAATGGTCAACATGCTCAGCTGCTAACTGAAAGGTTGGGGGTTTGAGTCTACCCAGAGACGCCTCAGAAGAAAGGCCTGGCAATTTACTTCCAAAAAGTCCCCAAAAACCCTATAGAGTACAGTTCTACTCTGACACATGTAGGGTCACCATGAGTCAGGGTCAACTCTATGGCAACTGTTTTTTTGTTAACTCCAGTAAATATTCACCGATGCAGCCTGTCTGGGAGTGGGGAAAGTTCTAGGTCCCCCCACTCTGGATCCCCTGCAAGTAGTACCCCGCTTCTCACCATGCCAGCAGCACAGCAGGTGAGAGGACACGTGCTCAAGGCCAAAGGGTAACGCTTTCCCTATACTCCAGATTGGGTGGGTAACCGGAGCAGGCTTATACTGTCTGGGAGGGAAGAAGGGCTTACAAGGTTTCAAAGGATTCTAATTCTTGCCCAGATGAAACCATTGCACTAGACTGAGTCACACGAGGGCAGGATCGACCCCATCTCATTCAGGCTGTATCTGCAGCCTCACATGGCGGACACGTGTCGGATGAGTGACAGCTGGAACTCCAGGCACTTGGTTGACCACAAGCGTCCCCCTGCTTCATCCCATGCCCCCAACCAGTCTGATAAACATGGGATGGGGGCTCCCCTTTCCCACCCAGTGACATCAGACTCGGGAAAGGTGGAGGGGTGGGAGGCTGAGGAGGCGTCGGCCCCACTTCAGCACTCCATTCACTGGGGGCACCCTCTCCCCAACCCTTGCTCTAACTTCTTCCAGAAAGCCCTCTTGGAGGCCTACGAGCCCAGAGGAACAGGTGCAAACCCTAGGTGGCCCAGGACACTGGCCTCACGCACTGCAGATACACAGGATCAGACACCGCAAAAGCTTAGTCTACTCTGCTCCTGGGACGTGGGCGCCTCTTCAGAGGTGACCTCAAGCCGAGATGCACAGCCCAGCACCCCACAGTCCCTGGTTAGATAAGTGCAGCCCCAGGTCATCCAGCAAACAAGCCCTCTACAGGTGGGGTCCCAGGGCAGGAGGCCTCATCATCCCCCAAGACACCCAGGCTCAACGTGCTGCTCCGCTCCCTACGCCCCCACTGGGTGTTCCTCCAGCACCCTGCCCGATAGCGGACTGGCTGGCGGCCCCTGCAGCATGCCTGTCTAAAGCTGGAGGACGTCTAGTCACCTTGCACTTACAGTCCGAGGGAAGCTGTGTCATCCTGGCTGCACTCAAGGGTGACTCAGGCAGCTGCTGGGGCAACAGCAGGCAACACTATGCCCCTCCACCCAGGCTCCTGTCCCCGGCCCCCTACCCTGCTTCAGGCTCAGCCCCAGTCCCCCATTCCCCACACCTTCTGGTTTCTGTCTCAGCGCATCCCCTGTCCTCCTGGCCCCCTACCAGCCAATCTCAACCAGCTCCCAGCCTCCACTTCCCCTCTCCGGGTGCCCTCTGGGAAGACCTGTGGCCCCAGAGGCAACATCCTCTTCCCCTCCTGGCCTCTGTCTTCTGTATCCCAGGCTTGGCCCGCAGCCTGGCATCCATGCTGAAAACAGTATGCCTGCCACACCCACCTGCTGACCACACCCTGACCACTAGGGCTACTATCTCCCATTTGAGGGCAGTGGTGGTTCAGTGGTAGAATTCTTGCTTTCCACACAGAAGACCTGGGTTCAATTCCCAGCCAATGCACTTCATGCGCAGCCATGACCCACCTGCCAGTAGAAGTCTGTGTGTTCCTATGATGATGAACAGGTTTCAGAAGAGCTTCCAGACTATGACAGACTAGGAAGAAAGGTCTGGTGATCTACTTCTGAGAATGAGCCAATGAAAGCCCTGTGAATCACAACAGTCCGATCTGCAACCAATCACAGGGATGGGGCAGGACTGGGCAGAGTTTCCTAGCATGGGGTCACCATGAATCGGAGCGGACTCGACAGCAGCTAACAACAACTCCTATTTCCCTCCACCCTGCAGCAACTCCCAGGCTAGGCCTCCTCTCGCTTGCCTGGACCACGGCCGTGCTGGATCTGACTCTTTCACTGGCTGTGGCCCCTCCATTGCAGCCCCCCAGGCAGGCAGAGGGACCCTCTGGCCAGAACCCCTCCCGAGTACCCCACTACCTAGGCCCCCTGTTGCCACTTCCAGTCCCCACTTCTGGCTCCATACAGCCACCAGCCTGCACCAGGTGCTCCCCTACTTCTGCGCTCCATCCCTGGAAGGTTCCCATACCTCCCTTGTCCCCTACCCTTGCCTAACTTCTAGAAATCCCCCGCAACGCTCACCCCCCACCCCACCCCAGTAGGCAGGTGCCCTCTCCTGAGCAGAATGGAATCCTTCTGTGGACAAGGCTGTCAGTCCCTGGACTGTGAGCTCCACAAAGCTGGGAGCACCGGGGCCCCCACCCCTCCCAACTCCTAGGAGGCAGGTCCAAGCCATGAATACAGGTCTGCTGAATAAGCAAACAGGCACATGGCTCTGCAGTGAAGGGCAGGGGGGCGCTCCGGCAAGGCAAGCAAGAACTGGGAGAGGGGCTGTATCCCCACCCTCCCTGCCCGAGGACACCCAGATAGCGCAACAGGCAGCAGACCACCGGCACAGGACTTTCAGCCACCACTCTGGGCTTCAGCTTCCTGGCGTAAGAGTAGGGGTGGGAGGGGGGCTGTGTGACCCTCCATGTCCTTCTCTACCTGCTCTAAAAGCCTACAACACTTTCAATTTCCTGAGTCGGCCAGAAAGAGGAAGCGTGAGCCTGTGACTTATAAAAAGCAAAAGTAAATACCGGAGCAATGCATCTTCCATTCGCGGAGGGCGGGAAGGGCGGGAACGGGGTGAGTCACTGTTTACTGCTCGGAGGAGCAGCTACGCAGAGAATTCTCCCAGCTGGCCAGAGAACCATGTCCCATGCGGACTGGACTCGAAACCCAGAAAGTTCACTCCAGGAACCTTTAGACTCAGAAACAGCCAGGCCGACGGGCACGGCTTCATCCAGGTCTGGGTGGCAGAGAGTGCTGGCTGCCCAAGGTTGTAAACAAGCACTGCCGCCGCTATCCCAGAGCCCAGAGAGCTACGGCCTGAGCCAAGGTGGACAAAGAGTGATCTGGAAAGTGACCTAACCCAGAAGCAGCCTCACAGGGCCGGAGAGATGGCTGGTACGCAGCAAGCCCTGGCGCTCGCTCGGTAGAAACTGACTTCCCCAGTGTCCTTGGTTCAATGCCCATTTTTAGTGACCACCTTGAAAGCGAGCATGTCTGAGCTTGGGACCAGCCCCTTGAAGCCCGTGCGAGGCTGAGTACAGAAGGCAAAAGTGTGCCGAGGAGAAGGCTAGTTTGGGAGTATTGTTATAATAAACATTTTATTTTAGAATAATGACAGGTCTAGTTTTAAGTTATAAAAGCAGACTCTCACCACCAAGGTCAACTCTAAAACATTCCTATCACATTACGTAAGCAGGGAAGCCTTTCTCATGAATCACGTTAGCTACCCCCAATGCAAGAGGTCTTAGGTGGCAGCCCACCCCCCTGCACAGCCCACCTACAACTTCCCAGACCCCACCCATCCACCTGAAGGAATGCTCTTTTAAAAGCTCTAGACCTCTCTCTATTCACCAGCTGCTCCTTGGAAACTCTATGGGGGCAGTTCTACTCTGTCCTACAGGGTCGCTATGGGTCAGAATCGACTCGATGACAACGGGTGTGTGAGATTCCTCTCTAAGGAGTCCTGGTTTCGTAATGGTTAAGTGCTTGGCTGCTAACTGAAAGGTCGGTGGCTTGAACTTACTAGCCACTCCACTGGACAAAAGACCTGGTGATCTGCTCCTGTAAAGATTACAGCCAAGGAAACCCTATGGGGCAGTTCTACTCTGTTCCATGAGGTTACTACAAGTCAGAATCGACGTGACAAAACAACAACTACAGACCCCTCTGCCATAACCATCCCCTTAAAAATCATTAGGCTTGGAGAAGGCTGGGCTGTAGAGACATCAAGCCACCTCTGTGTTTTATCAAGATGTTCTTTGCAATGATCACTATAGCATCCAAGCCTCATCAGTGCTGCCAGGAGAGTTCTACAGCTCATACTGATCAAATAAAAAAAGGAAGGACTGTGTCCAAGCCAAACCACACACACCCCTGAAAACCTAAGTATTTCCACTACATAGAATTGTGCTGGGGGGTTGAGTTATGGGGTGCTTCCTGAGGCCAGGCACCTGGCACAAGAAGGGTGCCTGATGGTTCCTCAATTGCTGAATGAATTGCTAAGAGGAAGATCCAATTTCTGCTTGGCTACAAGAGCTGCGTGAAAAGTCAACAGCGTAATCATTAACACAGAGAGCGCAGAAACCTCCAGCAGCCCCAAACATGAGCTGCCCTGCGAACGCAGGAAAGTTTTCCCGTGGTAAAAAGACCTCTCCACAACAAGAGGTGAGAATACACTAGCAGGTGGAGGGCAAAATGATTTGCCTTCTCCAGAGGAGACCTAATTCAAGAACAGACCCACGGAAGGGGTCAGGGCTCTCTTAATTCATGTTTGATTTCGTGTCCCACTTCCGAGGTCCTGGAGAAGGTTCGTAGAAGAAAGTTGTTGTTAGATTCTGATTCACAATGACCCTGTGTGACAGAGTAGAACTGCCCCACGGGGTTTCCTAGTCTGAAATTTTTACAGGAGTAGATCGACAGGTCTTTCTTTTGTGGAGCCACTGGGTAAGTTTGAACTGCTGACCTTTCCGTCAGCAGCCAAACATTTAACTGTTTTGCCACCAGGGCTCCTTGAAAAAGAATGAGGAACACGTATCTGTCTCCGGAACTCGGCAGAATCACACAAGAGCTAGCGCCTTTAGAGTTGGAAGAGATCTAATGCACAGATGAGAAAAATGAGACCTGGAGAATGGGTATGGGCAAAGTGACATAGCTCCCCAAGACTGGCAGCTGGCACCTGCCACCCTGTCCCTCCACCCCTTGTGCAACCCAAAACTTCATACCAAAGCCGCCCTTGGGGTGCCCCTGGTAGGTCAGTTCCTCATTCCTCTCCTCACTTCGGGTAAGCCCCCCGCGCTCCCGCAGCGTGTCGGTCCAGCCACTGGGCCGGAGCACTTCCCATCACGGGTCGGAAGTGACTGCAGGGGCAGGCTTCATAGCCTCGCCAGGGGGAGACGGAGCACAAATTAATCCGGCTCCCACGGAGCGGAAGCGGCTATGTAAATATACGCACCCCAAGTCGGCCCGCCACCCCCGCTGCGGGGCGCCCCCGCCCTCGACCGGCTCACGCGCTGTCTAGCACGTGGCAGTTTATTTGTGCCCCGGCCTTTCTGCCTGGGAGCAGACCTGGAAAGTGAAACAGGTAAGGCAGGTGAGTGGGTGCGCAGAGGCTGCCGGGACGGCCACAGAAGCCGCCTTGATTCCGGGTGATCCCCGGACCCTCTTCCAAGTCCACCTCTGCTCTCGGCCCGGGCGCTAGACGGCACGTGGAAAGTTGGGGGGCGACCTCGCCCAGCCCCGAGGGCGCAGGCGACCCATTTCTCTGTACCAGGTGACCCAGAGCCCGCGAGGTGCCGCCAGAGGAGGAGCCCGCGCGGAAGCCCCCATGGCCCGCGTGGCCCGGCCCACCCAGCGCAGGGCCTCTCCGGGCGCGCGGACACCTGACGGCAGGTGCGGGACAGGGCCACGCGGGCATATGGCCTCGGGCGGGAGTGTCCGCGGCGGACGATGACTCAGCGGCCGGCTGGACTGCACCACGCCCCCACCCTGCGCCCCCGCCCCGCGCCCCCGACCGCGACTCACCTGGGCGTTGCGCGGGGGACGCGCGGGCTCGCGCTCTGCTCGCTCTCGCGCTCCCTCGCGGTCC
>NW_004444087.1:3827494-3857848 GCF_000243295.1 Trichechus manatus latirostris
CTGGTCCCGCCCATCACGCGCCGTCGCCCCGCCCCCACACCCCGGCCGAGCCGTTGTGCCACGGCCCCTCCCCTCTGCAGGCACCGCCCTCCGCCGGAGCGCCCACCCGGCCGCTCCGCATCTGACACTCGCTTCCGGGATCTCGCGTCCGCTCTCGTCATCGCGGGGCCCGCCCCGCCCCCTCCGACCGCGCCCCTCGGCCACGCCTCTGAGCCACGGCCCCGCCCCTTAGCCGAGACCTCACCCCGCCCCTCCGCCTGTCCCGCCAGGTCCCCACTCCCTGCGGCCCCGCCCCTCCGCGACCTCTGGCCCCGCCCACCTCGCCCATCACCCCGCCTTCCCCGGGCCCAGCTCCCGCCAGCTTTGAGCCGTCGTTCCGCACACGCGTCGTACCCGGGTCCGTTTCGCGCCGCCCCGACCCGCCGCTGGCCCCGCACCCGCCGGGCTTCGGAGCGCACGGAACCGCCCGGTGTAGCGGTGGGACAGGTGCACGGTTTGGCGATCACCCGGAGCTCGGCCGCCGGCCCCTGCTCCAGCCCCGTGTGCAGCCGCCCCTCGCCCAGCTCCGCGTTCACCGGAGCAGAGTAGCATCCCGGCAGCAGCCCTGTGTCCGCGTGCACCTGCAGGTTCTTTGAGGAGCCGGTACCTGGAAGTCGGCCATCTCCGACTGTCCGCACTCGGCCGAGGGTCCCTACTTCTAATTTGAGTCGCACCGGGCAGACGCTGTCCCTGAGGCTGGACGGGACGGAGGGAAGAGAGCCCTCGGAGCAGGGGCAGGAGCCTGGGAGGGGTCTTCTCAGGGTCGGTGGTTCTAACCGGCGAGGAGCTTTGTCCTCGCCTGTCATCTTCAGTGTCCTCCGGGGACCGGCCATCCCTGTGCGGCGCGGGGTGGTCCTGGGGGGAGTCCCAAGGGGGACGTCCCTCGGGGGTGATCCAGGGGGGCTTCCACATAGGAGCCAGTGGCTGGGGAGGGGTGAGCTGGGTGTGATTTCTCTGTGCAGATGTTTGGAAGTTATCACCTGGTGACGTGGTCTTGGGGTTTTATCAAAGGCTGAGAAAATAGAGGAGGGGCTGAGGACATGTCCAGGGTCCTGCAGGCTGGTGGGCCCCCAAATGGGGAGAGGGCTTCTGGCATGCTCTTCTCACAGACACACCCTCATCTCTTGATTTCCTATTCTGGGTGGAGGAATGGGCAAGGAGAGCGATTTCTCTTTCATGTGAAAGACAACGGCAGAGTGACCAATGGCTGCTGACCCTTAGCCTCAGGGTCCAGGGATCCTAGACACCAGGTCTGGGGACTCACGTCATCCCAGTCCCAGGGGTGGATGCCCTGGGGAAAGGCAAGCCCAGAGAACTCGGTGATTGACCCTTCAGGTTAGGGGACACTTGTGGGAGGGGACCCACACCCTCCCCACTGCAGATGGGGACAGAGCCACAAGGGTGGCTTGTCCACAGTCACACGGCTGCCACTGCCTGCCAGTCCCAGCAGGCGCCTCCTCTTCCTGCCCAGCGTTCTGAAGGAGGCTGAGCCCCCCAGATAGATGAGTGTCTGGATTGTCTCTCGGAAATAATGAGCCGCCTGGATGTGGCGGCACGTCTGCGAGTTCTGGATAAAACGAGGAAAACATGCTGGGGCTCAGGGGTGCCAGGTGACCTCCCACACGGCCTGGGCATGTGCCGAGGGCGCTAGGAAGTCGGTGCCCTGTGCTACAGGGTGTATCCTGGGGAGCAAATGAGGAAAGGGCCCAGGAGTGTGTGGCTCTCCTGTGTGCCTTTGGCACCACAGCCTGGCTTGGCATTTATGAAGTAGCCAGGTGGCTTCTTGCCATGGAGGACATGGGCTCTGTTCTGGGGGCCTAGTGCCCGAATGCTCCTCCTGCCGTTTACCGGCTCAGAAGCCCTTCCTCATTAGGGCCCCTTGGCTCTCCGGGACAACCAAGTTAACTGATGTTGATTAACAACCTCAAGACTAACGGCTCCCAACAAACCAACAGCAGCAAGAGAAAATAGCGCTCCATCTCCGCAGGATGTTTTCAAAGTGATTTCCTCCCCTGGGGTTGGAAAGGTGCTTCCCCTTTCTGCCTGCCAATACTCTGTCTGCAGATGCAGTGCTAGTGCTGTCTCTGTGTCCCCTAGCCATCACCTAAGTCTCCCAGGACTCCCAGGACTCCCAGGACTCTTTCTGAGTGATCCGGTATTATTTAGTTTCTGATAAGTGTCCTCATTTTCCTAATTTGATGGCAGTCTTTTCAGATTCAGTTTGGTTACTAATACCTAACCAGTTACTGTTGAGTCAACCCTGACTCTTGGCAACTCCATGTTTATGTCAGAGTAGAGCTGTGCTCCATAGTGTTTTTAATGGCTGATTTTTTGGAAGCAGATCACCAGGTCTTTCTTTCTAGGCACCTCTGGGTGGACTCGACTCTTCAACCTTTTGGTTAGTAGCTGATTGCGTTAACTATTCGTGCCACTCAGGAATTTCAATGTTGTTGTTAGGAGCCCTCAAGTTTATTTCAACTCATAGCAACCCCATGTAACAGGGAGATGCCCCATAGGGTTTCTAGACTGTAATCTTTACAAGAGTAGATCGTGAGGTCTTTCTCCTGAGGAGACGATGACTGGCTCAGAACCACCAACCTTTTGGTTAGCAGCCCAGTGCTTGATTGTTTGTGCCACCCAGGGACTCCTAGTAGCTCTGCTGTTATTATTATTATCATCATTATTATTTGCTTGAAAGGAGGAAGATGAGAGGTTGAAATTAGGCAGAAGTGGGAGATATAGGTTACATACGTCACACCTTAGGGGGAGTGGTCTCTTGATCTTACCTCTCTGAGTCTTAGTTTTCTCAACTTTAAAATGGGTTTAATACGGTGAAGTTGGAGTTTCTAGTAAATGACGGGGCAACTTGTAGAAAAAGATACAGTTGGATCCATACTTTATCTACCCCATCCAAACCAAACCAAACCCATTGCTGTTGAGTCCATTGCGACCCTATGGACAGAGTAGAACTGCCCCACAGGGTTTCCTAGGCTATAATCTTTATGGAAGCAGATCTCCAGGTCTTTGTCCTGCAGAGCTGCTGGGTAGGTTTGAACCACCAACCGTTCAGTTAGCAGCCAAGCGCTTTAACCACCACGTCACCAGGACACCTCACCCACCCCATACACCAGTATAAATTTCAAATGAATCAAAGATTTAAGTTTTTTTTTAATGAAAGAAAAATATTTGAAGAAAACATGAGTGACTTCCGTCATAAACTTGGAGTGGGAAAAGATTTGTCTAATCGTGATTAAAAATCCAGAAGCCATAAAAGAAAAGATTTAAGGCAAAAAATGCCATAAGCAAAATGTGATGGTTAAGATTGTATGTTAACTTGGCTGGGCCATTGTCTTAGTCATCTAGTGCTGCTCTAACAGAAATACAACAAGTGTATGGCTTTAACAAAGAGAAATTTATTTCTTCACAGTAAGGTAGGCTGAAAGTCCAAATTCAGGGCATCAGCTCCAGGGGAAGTCTTTCTCTCTCCGATGGCCTTCTCATCAGGGTTCCCCTGGACTAGGAACTTCTCCATGCAGGGACCCTAGATCCAAAGGACTCGCTGTACTCCTGGAACTGCTTTCTTGGTGGTATGAGGACACCAGTTCTCCTCTTGCTTCCCTTTCCTTTTATCTCTTAAAAGAGATAAAAGGTGGTGCAGGCCACACCCCAGGGAAACTCCCTTTACTTGGATCAGGGATATGACTTGGGTTAGGGTGGTGTTACAATCCCACCCTAATCCTCTTTAATGTAAAATTACAATCACAAGATGGAGGACAACCACACAACACTGGGAATCATGGCCTAGCCAAACTGATACACACATTTTTGGGGGGACATAATTCAATCCATGACAGCCATGATTCTCAGTGTTTTGGCAGTTGTAAAATGTTGTGATCACTTCCCTGTTGAAATTCTATATGTGATCACCCCATGATGGAATCAACTGACTGGTACCGGTGGGGGTGGGGCCTCTGGCAGCTCACTGCTCCCTCAGCCTTCATCTCTCCACCCTCCGCCGCCTACTTCCTTCCTGCTTGGCTTGCCAAGGCTTTTGACTTGTTCTGGATCCTGCAGCTGCCTCTTGTTGTCTGACCTCTTACCCGCCGATCTTGGAACTTGTTGATCTTCACAGCCTTTGCACAAGAGTCCTGCTCCCTGACCTTCTGAACTTGGGTTCACCAGGCCCTGCAGCTAGATGAATCAGGAGATGCCTTGCGGTCTTGCCTGCCAATCTTGGGATTCATCAACCTTCACAGCCTGTGAGCGGGAGCCCTGCTCTCTGACCTGCCTATCTTGGGTTAGCCAGCCTCTGTGACTCCGTGAAATGGGAGAGGCCTCTATCCTGATCCATGGACTTGGCACGTTTCAGCCTCTACAATCGCATCCGCTATTTCCATGACATAAATCTCTCTCGGTATATATATTTATATGCTTTACTGGTTTTGCTTCTCTAGAGAACTCAGCCTAAGACACAAAGTCGGAGAATATACTAGGAAAAAATATTTGCAACTCACCTCACAAAAGACTGTCTCCCTCATATATAAAGGGCTCTATCTCAGTTTCCCAGTGCTGTTGTAACACAGATACCAAAGTGGGCGGCTTTAAAGAACAGAAGTTTATTATCCCACAGTTCTGGAGGCTAAAAGTCCGAATCAGGGTCCCTATGTGGGCCTCTCTCTTTGTTTCTGGTGGCTGCTGTGATCCTTGGCATCTCTTTGCTTATAGACGATCTTCACGTGTCATCTATCTTCTCGTGTGTGTGTGCGTGTGTGTGTGTATGTGTATTTTTGTGTCTGTGTCTGAGTCTAATCTGCTCTTTTTATAACTCAGAAGTAATTATATTTAAAACTCACCCTACTCGGGTGTGATCTAATTAACACAACAAAGAAAATGCTTTTTCCAAAGAGGATTACATCCTAGGTGCCTTCCAGTCAATTCCTACTCATAGTGACCCTATGTGCAACAGAACGAAATGTTGCCCATCCTGTGCAATCCTCACAATTGATGCTATGCTTGAGCTCATTTGTGATCATTAAGGTTGTGTGTCAACTTGGCTGGGCCATGATTCTCAGTAGTTTGGCAGTTATGGTGTAGTTTGGCAGTTGTATGATAATGTGATCACCTCCATGATGAGATCTGCTGTGAGTAGCCAATTAGTTGAAAGGGAGTTTCCTTGGGGGTGTGACCTGCATCCAACATAGGTGAAATTTCTGGCAAGGCTCCCGGGCTTTTGCTCCCTCTGAATCCTCTGGGTCTTTGGACTTGAGCTAGCAGCTTACCTGCTGTCTTGCCTGCCAATCTTGGGATTCGTCGGTCTTCACAGCCTGTGAGCCAGAGCCCTGCTGTCTGACCCGCTGATCTTGGGTTCGCCAGCCCCTGCAGCTATGTGAATCAGGAGGAGCCTCTAACCTGACCCACAGACTTGGGATGTTCCAGCCTCTACAACTCCATGAGCCATTTCCTTGATATAAATTTCTATATATATACATTTATTCACTTTACTGGTTTTGTTTCTCTAGAGAACCCAGCCTAAGACATTTGGTACCGACAGTGGTTCTAGAGAAATAAAATTGTGAGGATGAGTTTTCTAAATTGGTTCCCAAGTCTGATTAGTCTTAAAGATGTTGATGACTCTGCTGGCAATAGTAAAGAAGGCACTGCTAATCCATGGTATGAGGTGGCAATATAAGTACTCAAAATATCACCACCAATAGATCAGGTATTGGTGAAAGGCAAGGCTCTGGGTGATTGCATGTTTGATAGCTTTCTACGATTTTGTCAGAATGAAAAGTATAAGGAAGCTGGTTTATTGGTCCTACTTTCACTAGACAAAGTGGTGAAAGAAAGAGATGAGTTCAGGGCTTCAGAGTTAAAGCTCAAGTTCTGCATAAATGACCTCAAAGTTTCCATTTGTGCCTCGCAAGAAAGACCTATTTCTTGTAGTAACAGAGCTGATATTGCCAAAAACTAAACCCAGAGTTTTATCGCAAGAGTGGCTGATTTACCCCACCAATTGAATTCCCAACCTCAGGTGGTGTCTGAAGTTAAAGTGAGGGCATTGATTGGGAAGAAATGGGATCCTGAAACTTGGGATGGGGACATGTGGACAGATAATCAAGAAGCTGGGGAAACTGAGCCCCTAAATTCCATTGAATCACTCCTGCCAACAGAACCAGCCCTCTCACTCCCATCTGCAGAGATTACTCTGTATCTGCTAAGCCACCCTCCCAGGTAAAACCATTAGCCCTTTTAACCCCATCTGATGAGATTAAGGCAGTTGTCTCTAAAGAACCTTTATCTGAGCCATTGCTTGGGGCATCGCCTAAGGTAGATGCCTTATAAGACAATGCTGAATGTTCTCAAAACACATCCCTATCACCCATTTTGGCTTCTAGAGCTATAACTAGACTTGTCCCAGAGAGCCCCAAAAGGTGAAATACAAAATGTGACCCAGGAGGAGGTACACTACACTCCAAATTCTTTTATGTACGGACAGAAACCTGGGGAATGGCTATTAAGGGTGTGGGATAATGGTGCGAGGAACATAAAGATGGATCAGTCTAAGTTTATTGATATGGGCCCACTAAGGACTGATTCTTCATTCAGTGTTTTAGCTCGAGAGGTTAGGAAAGGATCTAATCATTTGTTTGGGTCGCTGAAGCATGGATTACGCAGTAGCCTATGCTAAATCAGGTTGAAGTACCAGACCTGCCTTGGTATACTGTAGAAGAAGGTTTCCAAAAGCTTAGGGAAACTGGCATGTTAGAGTGAATTTTTCAGCTAAGACCTACAGACCCACACATGGAGTGCCCAGAGGACATACCCTTTACCACAGTGGTGAAGGAAAATTTGTGAAGGGAGCCCCAGCATCCTTGAAGACTGCTGTGACTGCTATTTTATGGAAGTCACATTTGACAGTGGAAACTGCCCTAACTGAATTAAGACACCTAACTACAACGGGGCTGATTGGACCCCGTGGTAGTAGGGGCCAAGTGGTGGCATTCAAGCGACAAAGACAAGATGGGCATAGTTACCATAATGGACAGAGAAGTCAAAGCAGTAATCAGAATAGTCTGACTTGTATGGACTTATGGTGTTGGCTACTTAGTCATGATGTCCCTAGGAGTGAAATATATAGGAACTCTACTAAATATTTACTTGATCTGTATAAGTGGATGAATTCTAGGTCAAGTGAACAGCAGTCTAACTCAAATTGCCAGAATAGAGAGTCACAGCCCCTTAATCAATTCCCAGACTTGAGCAAGTTTACAGACCCACAACCTCTTGAATGAAGGGAAGGCTGCATCCCCTTGAGGAAGGTCTCCTCTACACTGCCAAAAACTTATACTGTTAATCTTTCTCCCAGCCTTCCCTGAAGTGATCTACAGCCTTTTACAAGAGTGACTGTTCATTGGAGAAAAGGAAATAATTGGACTATTCGAGGGTTACGGGATATTGGCTCTGAACTGACACTAATTTCAGGAGACCCCAAACATCACTGTGGCCCACCAGTCAGAATAGAGGCATATGGAGATCAGGTTATTAATGGAATCTTAGCTCGTGTCTGTCTCACAGTAGGTCCACTAAGTCCCCAAACCCATCCTGTAGTGATTTCCCCAGTTCCAGAATGCATAATTGGAATAGATATATACTCAGCAACAGACAGAATCCCCATTGGATCCCAGACAAGTGGAGTAAGGGCTATTATGGTAAGAAAAGCCAAGTGGAAGCCATTAGAACTGCCCTTAACGTATGAAAATAGTAAACCAAAAGCAATACTGCATTCCTGGAGGGCTTGCAGAGATTACTGCCACCATCAAGGACTTGAAGGATGTAGGGATGGTGATTCCCACCACATCCCCATTCAACTCGCCTATTTGGCCTGTGCAAAAAGCAGATGGATCTTGGAGAATGACAGTGGATTATTAAAAACTTAACCAGGTGGTGACTCCAATTGCAGCTACTGTTCCAGATGTGGTTTCCTTGCTTGAGCAAATTAATACATCTCCTGGTACCTGGTATGCAGCTATTGATCTGGCTAATCCCTTTTTCTCCATACCTGTTTCAAAGGACCACCAGAAGCAGTTTGCCTGCAATTTGCCAGCAATACACCTTCACTGTCCTACTTCAGAGATATAGCAACTCTACAGCCCTATGTCATAATTTAGTCCACAGGGAACTTGATCACTGTTATGGGTTGAGTTGTATCCCCCAGAAATGTGTGTCAACTTGGCTAGGCCACGATTCCCAGTGTTGTGTGATTGTACACCATTTTGTCATCTGATACAATTTTCCTATGTGTTATAAATCCTACCTCTATGATGTTAATGAGGCAGGATTAGAGGCAGTTGTGTTAATGAAGCAGGACTCAATCTACAAGATTAGGTTGTGTCTTAAGTCAATCTCTTTTGAGATATAAAAGAGAGAAGTGAGCAGAGAGACATGGGGACCCCTACCACCAAGAAAACGGCACCATGAGCAGAATGTGTCCTTTGGACCCAGGGTCCCTGCACCTGAGAAACTCCTAGACCAGGGGAAGATTGATGGCAAGGACCTTCCCCCAGAGCCGACAGAGAAAGTCTTCCCCTGGAGCTGGCACCCTGAATTCGGATTTCTAGCCAAGACTGTGAGAGAATAAATTTCTCTTTGTTAAAGCCATCCACTTGTGGTATTTCTGTCATAGCAACACTAAATAACTAAGACAATCACCTTTCCTTTCCACAAGACATCACGTAATGATGACATTATGCTGACTGAACCTAGTAAGGAAGAAGTGTCAATGACTCTGGACTTGCTGGTAAAAAATTTGTGTGTTAGAGGGTGGGAAATTAATCCCACAAAAATTCAGGCACCTTCCACCTCAGTGAAATTTCTAGGGGTGCAGTGGTGTGGAGCATGTTGAGATATTCCTTCTAAAGTGAAGGATAAATTATTGTATCTGACCCCTCCCACAACTAAAAAGGAGGCACAATGTCTAGTGGGCCTCTTTGATTTTGAAGGCAGCATATTCCTCATTTGGGTGTGCTACTCTGGCTCATTTATCAAGTGGCTTGAAAAGCTGCTAGTTTTGAGTGGGGCCCAGAACAAGAGAAGGCTGTGCAACAGATTCAGGCTGCTGTGCAAGTGGCTTTGCCACTTGGACCGTATGATCCGGCTGATCCAATGGTGCTTGAAGTGTCAGTGGCAGATAGAGATGCTGTTTGGAGTCTTTGGCAGGCCCCTATTGGTGAATCACAATGCAAACCCTTAGGATTTTGGAGTAAAGCCCTGCCATCCTCTGCAGATAACTACTCTTCTTTTGAGGAACAGCTTTTGGTTTGTTGCTGGGCCTTAGTAGAGACCAAACACTTAACCATGGGCCACCAAGTCACCATGCAGCCTGAGCTGCCCATCATGAACTGAATGTTGTCTGACCCACAAAACCATAAAGTTGGATGTGCACAGTGGCACTCTATCATTAAATGGAAGTAGTATATACGAGATCGGGCCTGAGCAGGACCTGGAGGCCCAAGTAGGTTGCATGAGGAAGTAGCCCAAATGCCCATGGTATCCACTCCTGTCACATTACCTTCCATCTTCCAGTCTGCACCTATGGCCTCATGGGGAGTTCCTTATGATCAGTTGACTGAGGAAGAGAAAACTCGTGCCTAGTTTATAGATGGATCTGTGTGATAAGCAAGCACCACACGAAAGTGGACAGCGGTAGCACTACAGCCCCTTTCTGGGACCTCCCTGAACGACAGTGGTGAAGGGAAATCCTCCCAATGGCCAGAACATCGAGCAGTGCACCTGGTTGTTCACTTTGCTTAGAAGGAAAAATGGCCAGACGTGTGACTGTATACTGATTCATGGGCTGTGGCCAGTGGTTTGGCTGGATGGTCAGGGACTTGGAAAGAACATTGTTGAAAAACTGGAGACAAAGAGGTATGGAGAAGAGGTATGTGGATAGAACCTGTCTAAACGTGCCAAAGAAGCGAAGATATTTGTGTCTCATGTGAATGCTTACTGTTTTAGTCATCTACTGCTGCTTTAACAGAAATGCCACAAGTAGATGGCTTTGACAAAGAGAAATTTATTTTCTCACAATCTAGTAGGCTACAAGTCCAAATTCAGGGCGTCAGCTCCAGGGGAAGCCTTTCTGTCTGTGTCGGCTCTGGAGGAAGGTCCTCCTTGTCATTAGTTTTCCCCCGGACTAGGAGATTCTCTTCACAGGAACCTTGGGTCCTAAGGACGCGCTCTGCTCCCATTGCTTCTTTCTTGGTGGTATGAGGTCCCCAACTCTCTGCTTGCTTCCCTTTCCTTTTATCTCTTGAGAGATAAAAGGTGGTGCAGGCCACACCCCAGAGAAACTCCCTTTACATTGGATCAGGGATGTGACCTGGGTAAGGGTGGTGTTACAATCCCACCCTAATCCTCTTTAACATAAAATTACACTCACAAAATTACAACCACACAATACCAGGAATCATAGTCCAGCCAAATTGATATACATATTTTTTTGGGGACATAATTCAATCCATGACACTTAACAAAGGGTGACCTCAGCAGTGGAGAATTTTAACAATCAAGTGGATAGGATGATGTGTTCTGTGGAAACCAGTCATCCTCTTCTGCTAGCCACCCCCGTCTTTGCCCAATGGGCTCATGAACAAAGTGGCCATGGGGACAGGGATGAAGGTTATGCATAGGCTCAGCAGCATCAACTTCCACTCACCAAGGCTGACTCTGCTACAGCCACTGCTGAGTGCCCAATCTGCCAGCAGCAGAGACCAACACTAAGTCCTTGATATGGCACCATTCCTTGAGGTGATCAGCCAGCAACTTGGTGGCAGGTTGATTACATTGGACCATTTCCATCATGGAAAGGGCAGCATTTTGTTCTTACTAGAATAGACACTTACCCTAGATATGGATTTGCCTTACTTGCACGCAATGCTTCTGCCAAAACTACCGTCCAGGGACTTACAGAATGCATATCTACCGTCCTGGTATCCCACACAGCATTGCCTTGGATCAAGGGACTCACTTCACAGCAAGGGGCACATGCTCATGGAATTCACTGGTCTTACCATGTTCCCCATCATCCTGAGCAGCTGGCTTGATAGTACGATGGAATGGCCTTCTAAAGACACATTTATGGTGCCAACTAGGTGGCAATACCTTGCAGGGCTGAGGTAATGTTCTCTAGGAGGCTGTATACACTTTAAACCAGCGCTGTTTCTCCCATAGTCAGGATTCATGGGTCCAGGAATCAAAGGGTGGAAATGGGACTGGCACCACTCACTATTACCCCAAGTGACCCACTTCAAAATTTTTGCTTCCTGTCCCTGTGACCTTATGTTCCGTGGGTCTAGAGGTCTTAGTTCCAAAGGGAGGAATGCTCCCACCTGGAGACACATCACTGATTCCATTGAACTAGAAGTTAAGAATGCCACCTGGCCACTTTGGGCTCCTTCTGCCTCTGGATCAACAGACAAAGAAGGGAGTTACCATATTGGCTGGTATGATTGATCCTGATTACCAATATTATATATTATGATATTATACAATGGAAGTAAGGAAATTATGTCTGGAATGCAGGAGATCCCTTGGGGCATCTCTTGGTACTACCATGCCCTGGGATTAAAATCAATGGAAAACTACAGCAACCCAATTATGACATGACTACTAATGGTCCAGACCCTTCAGGAGTGAAGGTTTCGGTCACCCCATCAGGCAAAGAACCATGACCAGCTGAGGTGCTTGCTGAGGGCAAAGGGAATATCGAATGGGTGGTGGAAGAAGGTAGTTCTAAATACTAGTTACAACTATGTGACCAGTTGCAGAACCGAGGACTGTAATTGTTATATCTGCCTTGTATGTGTGCATCAAATATTTTTGTTTCTTCACTTGTAAAATATAAGATGTAAACAGGGCAATGTGTATTGAGTTGTATGTGTCTTCATTGTATCGTGTTAGGTACAAGTATGACTTCATAATGTATTTATTCAGAGATTACGTATGGTTTAAGGAGATGTGTACAGGTGCCAGGTTGACAAGGGGTGGACTGTGATTGTTACAGTTGTGCGTCAACTTGGCTGGGCCAAGATTTTCAGTGGTTTGGCAGTTATGATGTAGTTTGACAGTTGTATGATAATGTGAACTCCATGATGGGATCTGCTGTGAGTAGCCAATTAGTTGAAAGGGAGTTTCCTTGGGAGTGTGGCCTCCATCCAGTTTGGGTAGACTTTCTGGCAAGGCCCCTGGGCTTTTGCTCGCTCTAGATCCTGCACCTGGCTTCTGTTCATCTGACCTCTGGTTCTTGGGACTTGAGCTAGCAGCTTACCTGCCGTCTTGCCTGCCAATCTTGGGATTCATCGGTCTTCGCAGCCTGTGAGCCAGAGCCCTACTCTCTGACCTGCAGATCTTGGGTTCGCCAGCCCCTGCAGCTATGTGAATCAAGAGAAGCCTCCAGCCTGACCCACAGACTTGGGACATTCCAGCCTCTACAACTGCAGGAGCCATTTCCTTGACATAAATTTCTCTATATATACGTTTATACACTTTACTGGTTTTGCTTCTCTAGAGAACCTAGCCTAAGACACCATCGTTGCAGCCACTGTGTCAATCCATCTCATTGAGGGTCTTTCTCTTTTGTGCTGACCTTCTACTTGTCTCACAGGGCAACTCTAGGGGTAGGTTCTCTCTCTGTAAGCTGTGGGGGAAGGTCCTTGTCTCTTTTCAGCTTCTATTGCTCGGCTCCTTGGTGATCTTCATGTGGCATCTGTCTTCCCCCATGTGTCCTTGCTTGTTTCAGTGCCTAAAGTGCTCCTTTTAATCTCAAAAGTGATTTGTTTAAGATACACCCTGCACTGATATGACCTCATTAACATAACAAATAAAACCTTATTCCCAAATGGGATTACACCCACATGTATAGAGGTTAGGATTTACAACACATATTTTTGCAGGGAAACAATTCAATCTATAACAGATAGGAAGAGGGAGTTCACAGTAAAGGATGTCTGCCTTCATAATAAGAGAAATGCAGGTTAAACAACATGATGAACGTTGCGTGTCACTGAACTATACACATAAAGATTGTTGAAATGACAAATGTTTTGTCACCTATATATTTACCAAAGTCCCTGGATGGCCCAAACAATTAAGCACTCGACTGCTAGCCAAAAGGTTGACAGTTCAAACCTACCAGCTGCTCCACCAGAGAAAGATGTGGCAGTCTACTTCCATAAAGATTACAGCCTTGGAAACTCTACAGGGCAGCTCTACTCTGTCCTATAGGGTCACTATGAGTCGGAATCGACTTGACAGCAGTAGGTTTTGGTTTGATATGGGGGATGGGAGTGGATGGGACGGGGTGGAAATGAAATTTCTCTGTGTAACCTTTTTATGTTGTTTTTAACTGTTGAATGGTGTGAATTTATTACCCATTCAAAACTGTAACATTAAACTAATAATAATAAAAGAAGAAAGGAAATAGCACCTACTCACTGGATGGAGGTGAGGATTTCATTATTAAATGATCATTGAGACCCTACCTAGCTCAGTGCTTGCGTCCTGGGGAGCCTCGACATATGGCCATCATTTTTATGGCTTTCCTGCAGTTCTGTGTACACCCAGATACATGGTTCTTCTTCGACATGGGCAGAGATCACTCTTAGGAAGGAGGTGAGTCCTTTTGGAGGGGGAGCCCTGGGCTAGGAGTGTGATGGGATGAGCTCAGGTGGCCCAAATCCCGGGAAAGGGAGGACACTGAGGCCACCAAGATTCGTTCTGCAGGGGAGGAGAGGAGCAGGACCCAGGGAGGGGGTGGGAGAGACAGACAGACTCGGCAGCTGGTCTCCCCAAAGGGGCCCCCAGCAGCTCCCAGGTGTGGACTCCTCCCCTCAGGAGCCCATAACCCCCACCCAGAGTCCGTAAACAGAAACTCACTGCTTCCTAATCAATGATTCCCCTTCTCCTCCCTCCCGCCTGGGTAACCACTAATAAACTTTGGTCTCTATACCTTTGCCTATTCTGTTGTTGTGGGGTACCATCAAGTAGATTCCAAATCACAGTGACCCCATGTGACAGAGTAGAACTTCCCATAGGGTTTCCTAGGCGATAATTTTTACAAAAGCAGATCGTCAAGTCTTTCTCCTGCAGAGCAGCTGGTGGATTCGAACTGCCAACCTTTCAGTTAGCAGCTGAGCGCTTATGATTGTGCCCCCGGGGCTCCATTTGCCTACTCTAAATATTTCATATAAGGGGGATCATACAATATTTGTCCCTTTGAGTCTGACTTATTTCACCTGAACATCATATTTTCAAGGTTCATGCACGTTATAGCATGTATCAGAACTCCATTTCTCTTTATGGCTGAGTAATATTCCATTGTATGGATGGACCACGTTGTTTATCCATCCCCTGTTGATGGGCACTTGGATTCCTTCTACCTTTTGGCAATTGTGAATAGTGATTTAGCAGATCGTTCTAAAGGTGTGGAAACCTCAGCCAGACAAGAACATGCATGAATGTGTCTTTTTCCTCCCTGTTGTTTGGACCAACCCCTGAACTCAGCCCAGGCCACTAGCCTGCTGGGTCCTGGAGACGTCAGTGCTCTGGGTGGAGTCTTCAGAGTAGGGGCTACTGACTGTTCAGGGGCTGCTGGAATCCTGTGACATCAGAGCATGACAGGCCTTCGAAGAGCAATTCGCCTGAACCTCTTTGACAGAAAGGAAAACTGAGGCCCAAGGAGGAGAGGTGACCCAGCCACGGGATGGGCAGGTGTCAGGTGGGACCAGGATGTCTTCTACCCAAACCCCTGGCTGGTTCTTTCCCCAGTGCACCCCGAAGCCTGGGGAGGACGTCCTCTCTCCCAGCACCGACCTTTCCTCCTGGCAGCCAATTTGGGAGAAAGGTGCCAGCGCCCAGCCCTGCCTCCATACCTCTCCTTCCCCAAACATTTAAGATGCTAGAGTTTGAGGGAAGAACTTAGATTGCCCCTCCCTGCCAAGCAGTTTTCCTTCTTCTGCTTGCTCCCTTCCCATGATGGGGGACTCACTTCCTCATGAGACAGCCCATTCTATTTTCAGACAATTGTTGGAAAGCGCTTCCCCGTCTCAGGCCAGGGGCTGCCTCCCGGAGCTTTCACTCTCTGGCCAGGCTCTGCCCAGGTTATAAGGCAGACTGCCCAGTGGAGTTTCAAATGACAGCCCCCAAAAGGCTGCTCTGAGCCCTGGGGCTGCCAGGAAACCAACCTTCCTGGGCCCTGCCAGGGAGCCTCGTGACAATGGCATTTGTATTGGCAGAGTCTTGTTTTAAACATTCCATATCAGAATGTTCATGAGCAGAGGAAATCCCGGAAACCTCTGCTGGAGCGTAGGGGGGGCTCAGAGTTGGGGGGCTGCCCCCCCCCCCAGGCCCTCAGCAGGACGCAGGCATCTAAGCACTAATGACCGCTGACTCACGGGATTGAAACTCGCCTGGGCTGGGAGGCATCCAGGGCAGTGAAGTGGCTGCTAAATTTAGTGGGGCGGCCTCCCAGTGCAGCCTGTAATCACTCCAAGGAGAGACTAATGGCACCGTCCCCTCCCTTCTGCGTCCAACATAGGGAAGGTGGCGGCCACTCTCTGGGCCAGAAGCCCAGTTTGATCAGAAGCCTCTCGCAGAGGCCTCTCAACCACCCTGGGGGGTCAGGACACCAGCGCCTGAATTTTCTAGGTGAGTAAACTGAGGCTAAGGAGCCCTAGTGGCACAATGGTTAAGCGCTTGGCTGTGAACCAAAAGATTTGAACCCACCCAGTGGCTCTGTGGGAGAAAGATCTGGAGCTCTGCTCCTGTAAACATTACAGCCTAGAAACCCTATGGGGCAGTTCTACTCTGACACATGGGGTCGCCATAAATTGGAATCGACTTGAAGGCACCCAACAACAGCAAAAAACTGAGGTTCTAGAGGGGAACCTGCCTAACACCACAGAGCTGATACACAGTGAACTGGAACTCAGAACCAAATGTCCCTGGGCCTTTCCACCACATCATCTGGCCCTCTGATTATGGGTTGAATGGTGTCCCCCTCAAAAGATATGTTGAAGTCCTAACCTCAGTACCTGTGAACGTGGCCTTGTTTGGAAAGAGAGTCTTTGAAGATGCCCTCAGTTCACATGAGGTCATACTGAAGTACTGTCCCTATAAATGAGAAGAGAAAAAAAAAAAGAAAGGAGAAGAGGCTGAGTGACAAGACAGCCACTTGAAGACAGGCAGAGATTGGAGTGACATATTCAAAAGCCAGGGAAATCAGGAGCACCAGGAGCCACCAGAAACTGAAAGAGACAAGGAAGGATCTTCCCCTAGAGTCTTCAGAGGGAGTGTGGCCCTGCCAACACCTTGAATTTGGACTTCTAGCTTCCAGAAGTGTGAGGCAATGAATTGCTGTTGTTTTCAGCCACAGAGTTTGTGGTACTTTGTTACAGCTGCCCCAGGAAACGCATATAAATGGTGTCTTAGTCACCTAGTGCTGCTGTGACAAAACAAAACAAAACATCACAAAGTGGGTGGCTTTAAAGAACAGAAATTTATTGTCTCAAAGTTCTGGAGGCTGTCCAAATTCAGGGTATGGGCAGGGCCATGCGCTCAATCTGAACGCTCTGGGGAAGGAGACTTCCTTGTCTCTTTCTGCTTCTGTAACCACGGGTGCTTCTTGGCATTACTTGGCTGCTTGTAGATGGATCCTCACATGGTATCTGTCTTCCCTCTATGTGTGTCTCTCCGAATCTGTCCTTCCCTTTTATAAAGCACCACTCAGAAGAGATTAGGATTAGGACCCACCCTGCTCTAGTGTGACTTCATTAACTTAACTGATAACGTCTGCAAAGAAAATTTCTATTTCCCCAAACAAGGTCACATTTACCAGTGTAGGAGTTAGGACTTCAACGTATCTTTTTGGGGACACAATTCGACCCATAACAAGAGGGGAGCCATTGAATGTAGAGAAGAGAGAGCAAGGATGATGGGGAGGGGGAGGTTTGGGAGGTGGCTTTGGAGGACAGGAGGAGAGGAAGAGGGTGGTGAGGTTGGGGAGTGGGTAGGGTCTGAAGCAGGACGCACTAGACATTTTGGGGTTTGGCTCTCCCAGCTTTCTTTGCTTTCCCCATGGCACCCCAGCTTCCCTTTTGCAACTCACCTCTCTGCTGTGGGGCTCAGAAGGTGTTAGAACGGGGCTGGCCTCCACTATCTGGAAGCCAGAGGATCCCAGGGACTTCCCCAGCCAGAAAAACCCTCCTAGTCTCAGAGCAGTGGGCTCTTGAGTGAGGCAAGGGCCTCAGGTGTGGGTCAGCCAGGGACGGATTACCCAGTAAGCAAGGTATACACGGGCTTACTTGTGCTTAGATATGGTGAAAAACAGGTGAAATTGTGCAAGCAAGTAAGTACAAGTAAGCCCGTGCATACCTTGTTTACTGGTTAATCTTGCCCTGGGGTCAGCCCTTGGGGCCCCACCACATGTCAGCCCCATAAGAGGTCAGGGTTTCCAGACAAGGGATGGTAAGACAGTGAATGTGTGGTTCCTAGAAGGGGCGGCCCTGGAGAGGTAGGTGGGGAGGAAGGAAGGCTGCAGGAAGGGGGTTGGGCTGGGCCTCAGAGGATGGGGAGAGCTTGGGGAAAGTGGCAAATTCCAAGGAAGCCCGGACTGGCCTAGGCTGTGCTGTGGATGCATGGGTGCATGACCCAGGCAGGGAAACCTGTAGTCCCCAGGGGTGAGCTGGGGGCAGGGTGGGGGGTCGGGGGGACACTGCCCAGGTTCAGGCCTGCTCTCAGGCCCCATCCAAGCGGACGGGAACAGCTGCTTCCTGGTGGTTAAACCATGGGCACACACACACACACACACACACACACACACACACACACAGACACATTCACACTCGTGCAGCTGCAGAATTGTCCGCAACATCCCCCCTCAGCCCGCGTCCAGGTTCCTGCTCATCTCTGTCACAGCCACTAGCAGGGGCAGGTCTCCTGGATGCAGAAGGGCCCTCTGTGTGGCTCCCTGAGCCCATCCCGTGACCCATGTGCCCAAGTGCCTGATGATGCTCAGCAGGGGTGGGGCTGACTGACCCTTACTGAAAGCCCACTAGGTCAGGCCTTCGTCTGACCCTCACCGGCTCTGGGACACAGCAGAGAGAATCCAGGGACTGTGGGAGTCAGGAGGCCCAGGCTGGCTCTGCCTGGCCACATCCCTGTGAGGCTGAAGCTGCCTCCTAGCATTATAGCATCTATACCCTAGGTCTTCCCCTTGCCAGGGGCTTGACATGAATCACTCATTAATTCCCCTAACCTTTCCTGGACACAGGACACCCCGTGGGAACCAGCCAGACCAGGTCACCATCAGGCAGGGGCAGCAACAGTAAAAAAGGAGAACCTAAGTGTCCCTGTCATTGTTGTCAGTTGCTGTCGAGTTGGCTCCAACTCATGGTGACTCATGGTACAACAGAACAAAACATTGCCAGGTCCTGTACCATCTTCATGAACATTGGTATGTTTGAGTCCATTGTTGTCATCATTGTGTCGGTCCATCTCATTGAGGGTTTCCTTCATTTTCACTGACCTTCTACTTTACCAAACATGATGTCCTTTTCTAGTGATTGGTCTTTCCTGATGATGGCTTGCCATCCTTGCTTCTAAGGAGATGTCTTAGTTATCTAGTGCTGCTATTACAGAAATAACACAAGTGGATGGCTTCAACAAACAAGTTTATTCTCTCACAGTCTAGAAGGCTAGAAGTCCAAATTCAGGGCGCCAGCTCCTGGGGAAGGCTTTCTCTCTCTGTTAGCTCTAGAGGAAGGTCCTTGTCATCAATCTTTCCCTGGACTAGGAGCTTCTCAGCACAGGAACCCCAGGTTCAAAGGACATGCTCTTCTCCTGACACTACTTTCTTGGTTGTATGAGGTCCCCAAAAATTTCATGTCCTTGCCACATGTAAAACACATTCACCCCATCATATCATAGCAAAAGTCTTAATTCAACTCCAAGTCCAAAATCCAAAAGTTCCTCTTTATCTGTGAAATCTAGAATACAAGTTAACTGCTTCCAAAGTACAATGATGGAACAGGCATGAGCTAGACATTTTCATTACAAGTGGGAGAAATTGGAGGGAAAGAAGGGATAACCAGCACCAAGCAATTCAGCAGAACACATTACATTAACCCTCAAGGCTTGAAAATAATCCTCTATTCTCTGAGACCATTTACACAATAACTCTGACCTCTAGATTCACCACACTGTCTGGATTCTGGGTGGAGGCCTCTTGGCCCTAGGCTTCAGGTCTCTCTTCCAGGTCCACTGGAATGGCAACTCTGCTCCCCAGAATTTGGACGGCCCCATTCTCCTAGTCCATCTGAGTGGCCACTTCACCCTTTGAGACTTAGGCAGCTCTGCTTCCTGGTTCCTTGGCCTCTCGGCCCCTCAGGCCTCACTGCCCAAGTCTGCCCTGCTTGGGCAAGTGTTCCAAAGCTCATTAGCTCTACCAATAAGTGCCTGTAGGCACCCCACTCTGCCAGGAAGCCTACTGTGCAAAGGCATTCAGCTCCCTCACTCCATGGATTGGCTGCAACGCTGTCTCACGCCAGTCTCCTGGTTCTGCTGTTGCCATTTCTCTGCTGCTTGCTTCCTGCCATCTGTGCAGTCTCCAATATAACACTTCTCTTTGGTTCCTTCTGAGTCCTCACCAGAATTGTCTGACGTCCATAATTCCACCAACAGTCTCCTCAAGGCAATCTAGGCTTTCACTATTAGGCACTTTAAAACTCTTCCAGCCTCTATCCATTCACAGTTTCAAAACTGCTTCTACATTTTAGGTATCTTTTAGAGCAGCACCCCACTCTCTCAGTACTAAATTCTCTCTTAATTATCTAGTGCTGGTATAACAGAAATACCACAAGTGGATGGCTTTAACAGACATGAAGTTTATTCTCTCATGGTCCAGTAGGCTAGAAGTCCAAATTCAGGGCACCAGCTCCAGGGGAAGGCTTTCTCTCTCTTGCCAGCTCTGGGGGAAGGTCCTTGTCATCAGTCTTCCCCTGGTCTACGAGATCCTCAGTGCAGGAACCCCGGGTCCAAAGGACATGCTCTGTACCAGCACTGCTTTCTTTGTGGTAGGGCGTCCCCATGTCTCTGTGCTCACTTCTCTCTTTTATATCTCAAAAGAAATTGGTTTAAGACACAATCTAATCTTGTAGATTGAGTCCTGCCTCATTAACATAACTGCCACTAATCCCATCTCATTAACATTATAGAGACAGGATTTAACAACACATAGGATAATCACATCAGATGACAAAAATGGTGGACAATCACACAATACTGGGAATCATGGCCTAGCCAAGCTGACACATATTTTTAAGGGACACAATTCAATCCATGACAGGAGCATTCTGGTTGTATTTCTTCTAAAACTGATTTGTTCATTCTTCTCACAGTCATGGAATATTCAATATTCTTCACCAACAGCACAGTTCAAAAGTGTCAATTCTTCTGTCTTCCTTTTTCATCGTCCAGCTTTCACATGTATATGAGGCAATTGAAAAGACCATGGCTTCCTCAGATTCACCTTAGTCGTCAAAGTGATATTTTGCTTTTTAAAACTTTATTGTTGTTAGGTGCTGTCTTAGTCATCTAGTGCTGCTATAACAGAAATACCACAAGTGGATGGTTTTAATGAAGACAAGTTTACTTCCCACAGTCCAAGTAGGCTAAAAGTCCAAATTCAGGGCATCAGCTCCAGGGGAAGGCTTTTTCTCTCTGTCGGCCACCTTCTCTTTGGTGTTCCCCCGGACTAGGAGCTTCTCTGCACAGGGACCCCGGTCCAAAGGACGTGCTCTTCTCCCAGCACTGCTTTCTTGATGATATGAGGTCCCCAACTCTCTGCTTTCTTCCCTTTCATTTTATTTCTTGAGAGATAAAAAGTAGTGCAGGCCACACCCCAGGGAAACTCCCTTTACATTGGGTGTGACCTGGGTAGAGGTGGTGTTACAATCTCACCCTAATCCTCTTTAACATAAAATTACAATCACAAAATGGAGGACAACCACACAATTCTGGGAATCATGGCCCAGCCAAATTGATACACACTTTTTTGGGGACATAATTCAAACCATGACATTCCACCCTTTGGCCCCCAAAACATCACATCCTTGCAACATGGAAAACATATTCACCCCATCATATCATAGCAAAAGTCTTAACTCCAAGTCCAAAATCTAAAAATTCCTCTTCATCTGTGAAATCTAGAATACAAGTTATCTGCTTCCAAAGGTACAATGGCAGAACAGGCACAAGCTAGACATTTCCATAACAAATGGGAGAAACTAGAGGAAAAGAAGTGATAACAGGCACCAAGCAAGTCAGCAGAACACATTACATTAGCCCTCAGGGCTTTAAAAATAATCTTCTGTTCTCTGAGACAATTTACACAATGGCCCTGCCCTCCAGACTCTAGGTATTGGCCACAGTCTCTGAATTTTGAGTGGAGACCCCTCTGCCCTGGGCTTCAGCTCCGCCTTCCAGGCCCGCTGGGAACTCTGCTCCCTTGGCTTTAGGCGCACCATTCTCGGAGTGACAACTCCACCCTTAGAAATACCAGAGGCTATCGCTCCACCCTTTGAAACCCCTGAGGTCATGGCCATACCTTTTGAGACTGAGGCAGCTCAGCTTCTTGTGTCCCTTGTCTCTTCAGCTTCTGCTTCTGTTTCCTGTGGCCTCTTGGCCCTTGGGCCTCACGCCTGCATCTGCCCTGCTGGGGCAAGTGTTCCAAAGCTCGGTAACTCCACCAATAAGTGCCTGGAGGCACCCCACTCTATCAGAAGCCTGCTGCACACAGGCACTCAGCTCTCTCACTCCATGGGTCGGCAAGCCTAGCTCCACCGATATGTGCCCGGAGGCACCCCATTCCGCCAGGAAGCCTCCTGCTCGCAGGCACTCAGCTCTCTCGCTCTGGGTCGGCTCCAGCGCCGTCTCACGCTGGTCTCCTGGTTCTGCTGCTGTTGGTTCTCCACCACCGTCGCTTCTCTGCTGCTGTTGGTCCTTTGCTGCCACCACTGCTCTATCCATTCACAGTTTCAAAACCGCTTCCACATTTTAGGTGTCTGTTAGAGCAGCACCCCACTCCTGGTACCAAATTCTGTCTTAGTCGTCTAGTGCTGCTATAACAGGAATACCACAAGTGGATGGTTTTAATGAAGACAAGTTTATTTCCCACAGTCCAAGTAGGCTAAAAGTCCAAATTCAGGGCTTCGGCTCCAGGGGAAGGCTTTTTCTCTCTGTCGGCCACCTTCTCTTTGGTGTTCCCCCAGACTAGGAGCTTCTCTGCACAGGGACCCTGGTCCAAAGGACACGCTCTGCTCCCAGCACTGCTTTCTTGATGGTATGAGGTCCCCAACTCTCTGCTTGCTTCCCTTTCCTCTTATCTCTTGAGAGATAAAAGGTAGTGCAGGTCACACCCCGGGGAAACTCCCTTTACATTGGATCAGGGGTGTGACCTGGGTAGAGATGGTGTTACAATCCCACCCTAATCCTCTTTAACATAAAATTACAATCACAAAATGGAAGCCAACCACACAGTTCTGGGAATCATGGACCAGCCAAATTGATAGACACATTTTTTGGGGGACATAATTCAAACCATGACAGGTGCCATCAAGTTGTTTCTGACTCATAGCAAACCTATATACAACAGAATGAAACACTGCCTGGTCCTGCGCCATCCTCACAATCATTGTTAAATTCTTGTTTTAAAACTTTATAGAGATCTTTTGCAGCAGGTTTGCCCAATGTAATATTTTGTTTGATTTCTAGACTACTGATTTCTCTACTACCTGCCAGTTTGTCGTACTGTGGGGGCTATTGTGTTGCTGTGATGCTTGGAGTTATGCCACCAGTATTTCAAATACCAGTGGGGTCACACATCTGGTCAGGTTTCAGCAGAGCTTCCAGACCAAGACAGACTATGAAGAAAGGTCTGGCAATCTACCTCCAAAAATCAACCTATGAAAACACTATGGATCACAACAGAATATTGTCCGATATACCACAAGTACCACAGCCTCCTCCAGACTGAGTCCAGCAAAACTAGACGGTGCCCGGCCACCACCACTGGCTGCTCTGACAGGGATCACAATAGAGGGTCCTGGACAGAGCTGGAGAAAAATGTAGAACAAACTTCTAACTCTCTCTCTCTCTCTCTCTCTCACACACACACACACACACACACACACAAAAGACCAGACTTACTGGTCTGACAGAGACTGGAGAAACCCCAAGAGTATGGCCCCTTGGACTCCCTTTTAACTCAATACTGAAGTCACTCCCGAAGTTCACCCTTCAGTCAAAGATTAGACAGGTCCAATTAGGGGCAAGGATGAGAAGGCAGGAGGGGACAGGAAATATGGTAACAGGGAACCCAAGGTCTAGAAGGGGAGAGTGTTGACATGTCATGGGGGTGGCAACCAATGCCACAAAACAATATGTGTATGAATTCTTTAATGAGAAACTAATTTGCTCTGTAAACCTTCATCTAAAATACAATAAAAAAAGAAATAAAAGAATATTGTCCAATATAGTGCTGGAAGATGAGCACCCTAGGTTGGACCAAACCAAAACCAAACCCACTGCCGTTGAGTTGATTCCGACTCATAGCGACCCTACAGGACAGAGCAGACTGGGGTTTCCAAGGAGCAGCTGGTGAATTAGAACTGTTGACCTTTTGGTTAGCAGCCAAGCTCTTAACCACTGTGCAACTTAGGTTGGAAGTCACTCAAAATACACAGTGGCCACAACAATGGACTGGAGAATACCAACAATCATGAAGATGACACCGGACCAGGCGGCATTTCGTTCTATTATACATGGAGTTGCCGTGAGTTGGATTCCAGGACAGCAAACAACAAACATAATTTGGTTGACAAATTTTAATGCAATGACACATACGTACACAATATATACATATACACGTATATATGAACGTATGTGTATATATATACGTATATATAGATATACATACCATATATCGTTATAGGGAAACTTGGGTGGTGCAAGCAGTTTTCCTCCAGCTGCTAAGCTAAACGTTGGCGGTTCAAACCCACCCAGTGGCGCCACAGAAGAAAGGTCTGGATAGTTTGCTTCTGTAAAGATTACAGTCAAGAAAGCCCTGTGGGGGCAGTTCTACTTTGTAACACATAGAATCCCATGGGTTGGGTCGCCATGTTGTTGTTAAGTGCTTTCAAGTCAACTTTGACTCATAGAGACCCCGTGTGACAGAGTAGAACTGCACCATAGGGTTTTCTAAGCTGTAATTTTTACAGAAGCAGATCTCCAGGTCTTTTCTTCCGTGGAGGGGCTGGTGGGTTCAAACTGCCGACCTTTCAGTTAGCAGCCTAATGCTTAACCATGGCAACACCAGGGCTTCTTACACCGTTATAAATTAAAAACCAAACCCACTGCCGTTGAGTGGATTCCGACTCCTAGTGACCCATAGTGACCCTATAGGACAGAGTAGAACTGCCCCGTATGGTTTCCAAGGCTGTAATTTTTGTGGAAGCTGACTGCCACTTTTCTTCCACGGAGTGGCTGGTGGGTTTGAATAGCCTACCTTTTGGTTAGCAGCCCAGTGCTTAACCACTGCGCCACCAGGGCTCCTTTATATCATTATATACAATGATAATTATATATGATTTGGCTGACAAATCTAAATGTAATGATATATATGTGATATATCATATATAGAAGCCCTGGTGTGCAGTAGCTAAGCGCTCACTTAACCGAAAGGTAGGCTGTTAGAACTCACCAGCTGCTCCGTGGGAGAAAGATGTGGCAGTCAACTTTCGTAAAGATTACAGCCTTGGAAATCTTATGGGGTAATTCTAAACTGCCCGATAGGATCGCTGAGTCGGAATGACTCCATGGCAACCGGGTTGTTTCATGGGCTGGAGCCCTGGTGGGTTAAGAGGTTGGCTGTTAATCAAAAGATCGGCAGTTCGAATCTACCAGTTGCTCCTTGGAAACTATATGGGGAAGTTCTAGTCTGTCCTATAGCGTTGCTATGAGTCGGAATCGAATCCACAGCAAGGGGTTTGGTTTTTAAAAAAAAAAAATTTTTTATCGTGCGTTCATACAGAGCCGCCCATCCAATTCCTTAAAGTGCGCAGACGCTGCAGTGCCCAATCATCCTCCCCGCCGTCAGAGGGCGCTGCAGACACTGAGCAGGCCCTGCGTGTCCCCTCTCGCCTCTCACTCCCACCCTTCTCCCGCCACGCAGTTTCTTTCCGGTTGCTCCGGAAGTTCAAGCTCCTAGTGCGAGGAGCTGTGTTTCCCGCTCCGGGGTGTCTGGGGCTCCGGGTGCGATGGGCGGGAGGTGAGTGTTGAGTAGTTCCCAGCGCCGCTTTCCTCCCTGGTGGAGCGCGCTTTTCCCGGTCGGCTTCCCGCGCACCGCCAGGCCTGTTCTCCGCAGGCCCCCGCCGCCGCTGAGCCCTGTCGGTCTCGGTCCTGGCCCTTTTCGAGCCTCTTCTTGGGCGGCTCCATGCAGACAGCTCCGGCAGCCCCCCTGAGAAATCTTCCGCTGCCGAGGCTGCGCGCCCCATCGTCCCCCTCTCCCCACGCCCTGTGCGGTAGGGGAACGAATGAATGAGCATACGAATGAATGAATCACTGCCTGCTGGCTCTCTCCGCAGGTGACACACGAGCGGGTAGGAGCAGTGAGAAGACGGGGACAGAATGAACCGGGCCAAGACCGCCACGGTCCGGAGGCCCAGCGCTTCGGCTAAGCCTTCAGGCGAGTGGCTTCTCCCTGTTGCGGGGCTGCGGGTTCAACGGGGGCCTCTCGGCTTTGCCACTTAGCCCGAGTTGGAGCTTGCTATTCTGCAGCGGAGGCTGGTTTATGTTACTGGGGGAGGAACAGCTCAGAAAAGGAGGATGAGAATGGTGCACACCACGAAGAATGCAACCAGTGTCACTGAATTTATATGTAGAAATTGCTGAGTTGGCGTGTGTTCTGCTGTGTATGTTCTCAACAACAACCAAAAATTTAAAAAACAACCATACGGGATCAAACTGACAACAGCAACTTGAAAAATTGGACAGGGAACTTAGGGGCCAGTGAGTTTATGTTAATGAGAGAGGAACAACTCAGAAAGGGAGAGTGAGAATGGTTGTACAACTTGAAGAATGAAATCAGTGTCACTGAATTGTACATGTAGAAGTTGTTGAATTGGCGTATGTTTTGCAGTAAAGAAAAATAGCTGTCAGTCCTCAGGGATGCTTGGAGTTCCTGTGAGACTTGGAAAAGCTTCAGCCTCCTACAGGGACTAGGTATCTTGTTTCGTGCTGTGCCTGGAGGCAGATCGTAGCCTCCGGTGGTGGTTAGATGCAGGCTCTGGAGCCGACTCCCTAAACTCACATCCCTGGACTCACATCCCGGTCTTTACCAGTCCCTAGCTGTGCCATGTTGGGCGTGTTACTTAACCTCTCGGTGCCTTGTTTTCCTCATCTGTAAGAGAAGAGTTATTCATTGCCATCGAGTTGATTCCAAATAATGACGGCCCCATGTGTGCAGAATAGAACTACATTCAATAGGGGTTTCAAGGCTGTGACTTTTCAGAAGCAGATCACCAGGCCTTTCTTCCAGGGTACCTCTGGGTGGGTTTGAACTGCCAGCCTTTTGGCTGGTAGTCAAGCCCTTAACCATTTGCGCCCCCCAGGGACCCTTTAAATAAGAGTCCTTATTTTTGTTAGTTGCTATCAGTTGATTTAGTGTCTATGTCAGAAACACATTGAAGATTAAATGAACTAATACTTTTAAATGATTTAGAGGTGGCCTGCTGCATAGTGAGCACTGTGTAACTGTGAGCCAGCATTGTACCGGTTCCAGCCCTGCTGTTAACCTCAGCTTGTTTCTTGCCTTTTCGGACCCTTGTCTAGTCACCTCTGAAATAACAGTAGGCTGGGTCCAGTCTCTGAGATCCTTTCTACCTCGGGCATTGTGTAAGCATGCAACCTGTTTTCTCTGCAGGACACCCTCCACCAGGAGATTTCATTGCCCTGGGCTCAAAGGGACAGGCCAGTGAGTCGAAAACGGCGTCCACTCTGCTGAAACCAGCCCCCTCTGGCCTGCCGTCAGAGCGCAAGCGGGATGCCGCGGCCACGTTATCTGGGGCCTCAGCGCTGACCGGTCTCACCAAACGCCCCAAACTCTCGTCCACACCTCCACTGAGTGCCCTAGGGCGCCTGGCTGAGGCTGCAGTGGCAGAAAAACGAGCTATTTCTCCCTCAATTAAGGAACCATCTGTGGTACCGATAGAAGGTAAAGTCAGTCCCTGGACTTTTTCTGGGAAAGTAGCCACACCAGGTCAGCTGAGCAGGGGTTCATTGGCAGCCACATCCAGGCTTTGCACCCCATGGGGTTCTTTCTCCTTTGGGAAAACCAGTAAGAAAACCAGTTGCTGTCAGGTCATCTCTGATGACAACCCTACATGTGTCAGTAGAACTGTGCTCATAGGGTTTTCAAGGCTGCAACCTTTTGGAAGTAGATTGTCAGGCCTTTCTTCTGAGGTGCTTCTGGATGGACTCAAACCTCTAACCTCTTGGTTAGCAGCTGAGCACGTTGACCACTTGCACCACCCAGGGACTCCTTGGATGAAACAGAAGTAGCATTTGCCAGTGCCTGTTCTAGGGATGTGCTTGTGGTTGTCTCCTTATGTGTGGAGCTGCCTGGGGAGGCGGCGTGCTCATCCGTGGCTGGGTGCACCTGATGCTTCTGCTTGCTGATGACCTCCCCCGTGTCCCTGAGGCTTTGGGGGGCTGGTGGGCATCTCCATTTCTGTCTCTGCTCTGACTGGAGCAATGGCACCTGCCAGTCCTGCCCACAGTGCTTCTGGATGAGATTGAGGCCGCCGAGCTAGAGGGCAATGACGAGCGCATCGAGGGCGTGCTGTGCGGGGCAGCCAAGCAGCTGCGGCTCACACGGGCCAAGCCGGACAGCACGCTCTACCTGAGCCTCATGTACCTGGCCAAGATCAAGCCCAACATCTTTGCCACAGAGGGCGTCATTGAGGTGAGGGTGGTCCCCTGTCCTGGAAGGGGGCTGGACTCCGTGGCCATGACCCCTTTTCTCTTTCCTCCAGCGGCCCCCCTGGAACCACACCAACTGGCCTGTGGTGCAGGGGGAGATGGGAGCCTCTGCTCTCCTGGGTAACGCAAGCCTGCCTCACCCAGGCGCTGTGCAGCCTCCTGCGTCGTGATGCCTCCATCAACTTCAAAGCCAAAGGGAATAGTCTGGTCTCTGTGCTGGCCTGCAGCCTCCTCATGGCTGCCTATGAAGAGGACGAGAACTGGCCTGAAATCTTTGTTAAGGTGAGTCCGCTTTCTGACCAGGTCCCCACTCTGGTGGTGATGAGAACAGAGTGCCAGGTGAGGGGTGGTGGCCTGTTGGAGTCTGGGGAAGAGGAGCACACGAGCCTGAGAGCAGAGCGCGGGGGCCAGCTGTTGGACCCCTGGGAGAAGCCCAAGGCCTGTCCTCCACTGTCTGCTCTCTCCAGAGAGCTGTTTCTGGTGGCTCCAGCATTGACCCTCCCAGGTGGCCACACTGCTAGGCACACAAGAAACACTCATCTTGATCCCTGCTGGGGCAGAGGTGGGGCTGGGGCCAGCAACCTGGAGCGTTGGGGGCAGAGAGTGCGCTTGCAGGTGTGGGCTCAGCTGGGCGGGGCTCCATCCCTGCAGGTGTACATCGAGGACTCCCTGGGTGAGCGCATCTGGGTGGACAGCCCACACTGCAAGACCTTTGTGGACAATATCCAGACAGCCTTCAACACCAAGATGCCCCCCAAGAGCGTGCTACTGCAGGGGGAGGCGGGGCGTGGCGGGGGAGACCTCAGTGCTGGTGAGGGGCCATGAGGTTGAGAGAGGGTGGGGTTTCCTACTGTGAAGGGAAGGGCTGTGCCCATGACCTTCCCAGGCCTAGTGAGTAGGGTGCTCATGGGATGCTGGGATGAGGGCGTGAGTGTGCCCGCAGGGATGTTAGGATGAGAATATGAGTATGCCTGTGAGGACGCTGGGATTAGGGCGTGAATGTGCCTGTGGGGCGAATGTGCGAGTGTGCCTGCAGGAATGCTGTGAATATGCTCACAGGGACGCCAGATGAGGGCGTGAGTGTGCCTTTGGAGATGCCGGGGTGAGGGTGTTAGCGTGCCTGTGAGGACGAGGGCATGAGCGTGCCTGTGGGGTTGCCAGGACAAGGCTGTGAGTGTGCCCATGTGGACATGGAATTGAGGGTGTGAGTGTGCCTGTGAAGAAGACAGGACAAGGCTGTGAGTGTGCCCATGCAGACTCTGGGACTCAGGTATGAGTGTGCCTGTGGGAAAGCTACGATGAGGCCGTAAGTGTGCCTGCAGGAATATCAGGATGAGGGTGTGAGTGTGCCCGTGGGGATGAGGGTGTGAGTGTGCCCGTGGGGATGAGGGTATGAGTGTGCCTGTGGGGATGCCAGGACAAGGCCGTGAGTGTGCCCACGGGGACACGGAGATGAGGGTGTGAGTGAATGTACCTGCGGGAAGGCCAGGATGAGGCTGTGAGTGTGCCATGGCCCGTCTGCACAGGAAACAGCCCGCACCCCTCCCTCACTGAGGAGGAGGACAGCCAGACGGAGCTTCTGATCGCGGAGGAGAAGCTGAGTCCTGAGCAGGAGGGCCAGCTCATGCCCAGGTCGGTGTCTGCACCCCAGCTCATTGGCTCTTCTGCCGCCTCAGGGACCCGGGGCGGGGGTGCTGGGCGGCAGGCAGGGTGACTCCCTGAGAAGAGATGTCCTCCTTCTCTCTGTCCCAGGTATGATGACCTCACGGAGAGCGTGGAGGAGTACGTGCTGGATGTGCTTCGAGATCAGCTCACCCGGCGCCAGCCCATCGACAATGTCTCAAGGAACCTGCTACGACTGCTCACTTCCACCTGCGGCTACAAGGAGGTGCGGCTGATGACGGTGCAGAAGCTGGAAATGTGGCTGCAGAACCCCAAGGTGAGCGCTGGTGAGGGAGGGGGGCGGGAGGCGGGGGGCGGGACGCCCAAGGCTGGGGCTGAGCAGGCACACCCACCTCCGGCAGCTGACCAGGCCGGCTCAGGACCTGCTGATGTCCGTGTGCATGAACTGCAACACGCACGGCGCCGAGGACGTGGACGTCATCTCCCACCTGATCAAGATCCGCCTCAAGCCCAAAGTGCTGCTCAACCACTATATGCTGTGTGTCAGGTGTGGTGGGGGATGGGGGCTCCCCTCAGTCACTGCACGCTGTGTGTCAGGTGTGG